>NC_079423.1:20400673-20480287 GCF_026213295.1 Gadus chalcogrammus | reverse complement strand
TTAACTTGTCATTTCAAATGTCTTTTTTAGTATAGACACATATTATTTCGTACACTCGTACACAATTATATTAGCTAAGTCAAATAAACCAAAGACAGAAGCGGGAGAACGTATTTCCGTCTGGTCCATGATACTGCGCGGAATTTTCCTTAAATGATGGCGGGCTTAAACGTTTAAGCCCGCCCACATTTAGCTCTGCAGTCAGGGGCACTTGCGTTATGGGGCCAAGACACGTGGCCTAGTCCGTGACATACCGGATGCAGAAATATAGAACGCATGCGTGCCCATCCCCCCACTCCGGTCCAACAACAATATAAAATGATACCGTAATGCACCTGTTCTTTGTCTTTGGATCTTTTGAATAAATGGATCAATACATGATGAATCACAATGATCGCAAGCAGAGGACCGTGAGAGTTATTGAGCAGCAGATGAACCAGTCCAAAAATCGGACACGTTAACGGAGCACTGAACTAGGCCCTCTCGGATGCCATTTGTTTCACTACGACTCCTTTCAGCTGCACACCCCTCTTCCCCAGCGAGATAACGGCTAATAAAACGCTTGAGGTGGCGTTTTGAGGACATGGCATTTAAGGTAATTATGAGCCTTTGATTGATATCCAGACATTTTTTGCGGAGACACATTCCTGTTCCCCACTTGTATTGGAGTGAACGGAGATATCTACTTCTGGGTCCCATAATTTGAGGGACCCGTCCGCAGCCCGCTTAAACAGCTGCAATACCAGGCTTGGCCGCTGAGCACTGGTGGATTGCGGAAGTATGCAGTGTTCCTGGGGGCTTGGTTACAATCCGAGCCACACAAACTCAAGCCCTTGTTTGGCTGTATATTTAGTCTATTAAGACTTTGTTGTTTGGTCCTAACCAAAACATTAATAGGCTCTAAGCATAAGTTCCTTGTAAAGTCTCTGGGACTGAAATGTTGAATGTGTTTCATTATTTATTCTGTTCTCATGCTCTTTTTTTATTACTGCTATTTACTGCTATTTCAGGGCAGGATATATGCTCAGGTTCTAAAATACTTACAAAACATGCCCTGTCTGGTGGCTGTTAGACGTCATTCTTGAAGTGCACTTTTATTTTATTATTGAAATAGTATAAACTATTAACATGTTTGATTTCATGGAAATGCAACTTTTTTGTTAAATGTTTGTGTGGCTGCACTTTGTAACTCGGGAGCTAATAAATGAGGCATAGAAAAAGAGTTTGTGTCTTGTCGTGTAAAGGTTTTGGTTGTTTAATTATTCTATATCATAACATTATTGTAATTCAGCTATTCATGGTACACACTACATGCAGATGCAATATAGACCTCATTAGACTTTAATGTTTGCCCCCCCCATCCGCCTTGTCCTGAATGTTTGTTTTGGTGAAAGTAATAAGTAACTTATTACTTATTACTCTACACAGAAGGTAATATTGTAAAGAAACGTATTACTTTCAAATGCAAGTAACTAGTAATATGAAATATATTACATTTTGGAAGTAACTTGCCCAACACTGTACATACCCATGCTCCAAACATAACCTGCCTAAAATACAATGAGTGTGTGTGTGTGTGCGTGTGCGTGTGTGTGTGTGCGTATGTGTTTTTGTGCTCGTGTGTGTGCATGCTTACCAATAGGATGTAATTTTTGTATTCAAAAAGACACACGCACACACACACGTCTGAAAACACAACGGGGACATGCACAAAGTCGCAAACCCACACAAACACATGCACAGAGGAACATCCACACAAACATTTCTGCCCCTTTTCTGGGGTTATTGTTTCAGGAACAGATAGAGGGCCCTATTTTAACGGTCTGAAACGCAAGTGAGAAACGCCAAGCGCAAGTAGCTTTGTGGGCGGTTCTACGGTGATGTCGCTGGTTTACCGGCGCGAAAAATGACTCTTGCGCCCAGCGCATATCTAAAAAGGGTTGGTCTGAAGAAGCCTCATTCCCCTTAGGTGTGGTTTGGGCGTAACGTGCAATAAAACAATGAGAGTGCCAGCTCCCATCCCCTTTAAGAGCCATGAGCGTGTTTGAATCTGACGAGTTGATATTTAGACAGCGTGTCTGCAATCTCCGATGAGACAGATGCACATTAATTCCAAACTTCAAATGGCGCAAGTGGTTTCTGAAACTGCAAGATAGCACCAGAACGTTTGCGCCAGAACACGCCTCATCCTTTAGCCGAGCAGCACCTTGGGGCGCAAGATCGTTCCCTAATTTACCGACGTGTGGCGCAGGAGGGAAAAGAACACTAGCAACGACACACGCACCAGTGATTAAGTCAATCGCGCCGGATGCAAGATAGGGCCCAGAGTGTGAGAGACCAAGACGGCTGCAGACGGTGAACCTAACTAATGTCGATTTAAGAAGTTTCAGTCATTAATGTACTTTTTATATCCTCAATAGTTTAACAAATTACCATGTAACTACAGACTGGATGCAGTTCAGCATGTTATATATAGTCACAAAAAAAGGTGTTAACCAAAATATACACGTGTTTGGAGTACAGTTAGTCAAAAAAGTGTTTGCGTCTGTGTGTGTGTGTGCGTGTGTGTGTAAGTGTGTGTAAGTGGGTGACAACTCCAAAGACAAAATACTTTAATAAATAATAGCTTATTTGACTATATTGCTGAAGGAATCAATTATATCCATGAGAAACTACGCCACATTCAAGCAGGCATGAATGCAGGGCAATAGATCATTATAGCTTATCTACAGCATCCGTAGGTCAGCAATTGGTTTGGCTACCGTTAACATTCTGGAATATGAAATCTTTGATATACATATACTAATACATCGCTGACAAAGATAATACACATAGAAACATTTGCGTAAACACACACACACAAACAAAAACACACACAGGCACACACACATGAACCACCCCAACAAACACTTCACATCTGTATCCATTTTCCCATCTTCACCCTAACTGGGTCAATCTACCATCTGCTGAGACAAGCAGGGAGATAGGGCTTCTCTAGCATGGAAGCCAATCCAAACCTCGACAAAGGGAGCAGAGAGAGCAAGATGCAGAATTCAGACACCACTCAGAACAGCTGGGAGAGGAAAGTACAAAGGACATTTGGCATGTATGAAATTTTTTAATTATAGAACCAAACAAGATATATGAATCAGGGTTTGAATACTGAGGAGACGGAGGGAGAACAATAGGAGCGGGTTGCGAGGAAGGGAGGCAGGAAAGAAAGAAGGAAAGAATTAAGGAGGGAAAGAAGGAATGATGGAAGGAAGAATAGGAGGAATGAAGGTAGAAAGGGAGGAAGGAAGGAAGTGAATGGAACTAGGAATTTAACTATGAATGTTAGGATACACTGTCATATTATGTGAACGTATCAAATAAAAAATTTGAAAAGATAGCAAGAAGAAGAGCGAGAGAGGAGGATGAGGAGAAAGGAGCCAGTGGAGAAGACGGTGGTTTCATTAGTGAGATTGATTGGATGAATGCTGAGGCTAACAGCCTCTCTGCTCTTTAGTTAAATACCATCTTCGGGCCTATCAGCACCAAGCCCAACACGACAATTCATAAATTAAAGAGAGCAAGAGTGGCTGAGGGAGACAGGGAGAGAGCAAGAGAGAGAGAGGGAGCGAGAGAGCAAGAGAGAGAGAGAGAGAGAGAGAGAGAGAGAGAGAGAGAGAGAGAGAGAGAGAGAGGCAGAAAGCACAGTAAGAGAGAGAAACAAAGAGCAGATTAATCACTTCGCACACACACACACACACACACACACACACACACACACACACACACACACACACACACACACACACACACACACACACACACACACACACACACACACACACACACACAAAAACACACTCCCCAGTCTACCTAGAGAGAAACCTGCAAGCAGGAAAAATGGAATGGGCTGATCACCTCATTTGTTCACAGAATTTGTAAGGAAACTATATGCTGATGTATTTTATTTGTCTGCATGTGTGTCTTCTTTAATAAATTACTGTTTTGTTTGTGTATGTATGCGTGTGTATGTGTGTTGTTTTGGTGTGTGTGTGTATGGGGTGTCTAGGGTAAGCCTCATAGAACATAAAACCTCGGAAAAAACACACACCTGTGTTTAGCTGTGTATTTTTGTTTAAGAGGTGTGTGTGTGCGTGTGTGTGTGTGTGTGTGTGTGTGTGTGTGTGTGTGTTTGTGTGTGTGTGTGTGTGTGTGTGTGTGTGTGTGTGTGTGTGTGTGTGTGTGTGTGTGTGTGTGTGTGTGTGTGTGTGTGTGTGTGTGTGTGTGTGTGTGGGTGTGTGTGTGTGTGTGGGGCGGGGGTGTCAAAAGTATTCACATTCATTACTCAAGTAGAAGTATAAACTAGCGTTTAAAAATAGTTCTGTAGAAGTTGAAGTATCAACTCAAGCTTTTTACTTAAGTAAAAGTATAAAATTACTGGTTTCAAAACTACTTAAAGTATTAAAGTAAAGGTAATGAAAGGGAAAAAAATGACATTAAGGACAAAAGCTTAGGCCGTTCCACAGGGGCCTATAGAATTACAATCAGCTTTTTTGCCAAGTATGCTCACACATACAAGGAATTTGTCCCATCCGTGAATTAGTGACACACACACAGCACACCTCTATAGCACACTGCCCCACTTCCCCCAAAAAAACATTTTTCTAAAGGCCATCTAATGACTATAATGTTAATGTTTAAAAAATTGGGATGCACCTGTTTCAGTCACATTTATGCCCATTGAAAATGAACGCATATTAGTACAATGCAAATACATTAAAGAACCATATATGTGTACTACTGAGCATTAACCTGTGTTTCATGGAGCGGAAGATATGATGACTAGTTCCCTGTAAGTATTGGAATGGTGCAAAAAGTCAAACTTCAGAGGCATGTTATCAAAAGCCTTTATTGGGAATGTAAATGTATGTATCCAAGCTTAGCTGCAGGAATTTAATATGTAAGGAGTAAGAACTGAGTTGTTTTTGCATCCTACCATTTCAAAAGATTCTTCCAGGTATGGCCAGGGATGTAGAAGGGTTGGCTGTTCTTCTTGGCTACCAACATCCTCACTGGTGCTTGGTTGGGACATTTCGCTCATCTAAGTCTGCTATTTCGTAGCTGGAATGTGGCGCGATTTATGTCATGTCAGAGAATGTAGACGGGCTCTGTTCATGCGCAGGTGCCATGGATCGCGTATAAACCAATAGGGTGTTAGAATGGTATATGTTTGTATTCTCATCCAACCAATCAAATTCACTCTATCCGATGGCGCAAATCATTTGGATAGGTTATTTTGTTTGTGTATGACAACAAGCCAAAATTAAACAGGAGTATCGAGGCCATTTTTAAAAAGTAAGGAGTAGAAAGTACAGATAAGTGCGTGAAAATGTAAGAAGTAGAAGTAAAAAGTAGGCAGAAAAATAATTACTCCAGTAAAGTATAGATACCCAAAATTTCTACTTAAGTAAGGTAACGAAGTACTTGTACTTTGTTACTTGACACCTCTGGTATGGGGTGTCTGAGAGAAGCCTCATAGAACATAAAACCTAGAAAAAAACACACACCTAAACACACAAAACAGACACTCCCACACAAAAGTCAACACGCAAGTACAAAAACACACATACACACACACATACACATGGAGAGGTCCCTGGCAGATACACACAGACACCATAGCAGTCGCTAATGACATTCTTCCATCCTGAGGGCTCCTTTCTAAAACGCTGCCTTTTACATGGAAACTTAATAAGTGTGAAATTGGAAAGGTTACCAAATAATTCTCACACCAAAAAAAATAACGCAAACATGTGCACCCACACGCACTCATACACACCCTCTGTAAGAGAGGGTAAAATCCTAATTGAAAACACTTCCTCTCTATCGAGCACTCTACGACAGGGGCACCGGCAGGCAATTAAGACAGAGCAAGGTGAAGAAGACCACATTCACCTTACACACACGGTCACACATCAGTTGATCTGTATTTACATAGAAAAATCATATTTTCTACCTGCACTTTTCTTAAGGAACTGTTGTGGCTGGGTGGCTGCAGCGGGCTCCCTGTGAGGGAGCGGCACACAGGCTCTGCGTCTGCGTCATGTCCCAGTGTTGTACTGTGGTCTTGCTGTGGCTTAGATTAATAGGCTGAGGTCTGTGGCCTCTCTTTGAAGCCACTGGTGGCCTTCAGCCCGAGCTGACTCTTCGTGGTCAACTTCCTATGAGGCCTGAGTACCATTTGACTTAAGTGGAACAGGGAGGACAAAAAAACAACAACTGGTAATGAGATGTAAACGAAATGCAAATGAGATGTAAATCCCTCCCAAGAGGAGTGGACTGCTGGATTGGGTCGAGAAAGATGGAGGGGGAAGGGGGCTATCTGATGTTAGCTTTCTAGAGAGAACCGCTGCCCCAGGAAAGACACAGAACCGGAAGTGTGTGTGTGTGTGTGTGTGTGTGTTTGTCAAAGTGAGAGAGTAAAAGAAAAACAACATCATTCACATACAAAAAAAGAGGGAGAGCGTGTGAGAGCATTGATTCAGTCTGCAAGGGGAGACATAGGCTGCATCCGAATACTCGTACTTGCATACTATATAGTATGCATTTTGTAGTATGCGAAAAATCTAGCGCGTCCGAATACTCTAGTATGCATTCTGTAGTACGGAAGTCGTTTCCGAATGCATACTACCGCCAAAGTGAACCACAGACCACACTACGCTATCCCACAATGCAACCGGAGTCTGGTAACAAACGAAGAAGAGATGGCTGACCCGACACCACCAACAGCGGCTTTTTATTTGTGTGTGTGTGTGTGTGTGTGTGTGTGTGTGTGTGTGTGTGTGTGTGTGTGTGTGTGTGTGTGTGTGTGTGTGTGTGTGTGTGTTCAATAAAAAAGGAAAAATTAACTTCAATCGTCTTTTTCACGGAGTAACAAATAACTGTAAATGTATTATTATTATTCCAAAAAAATGACTTACCAAATGTCCACATATATACAACATAACCTGCCGGTAAGTCGCTCTACGAGATGACCGACGACGCCTTCTAGCAGAGATATCCATTTCAAGAGCCATTCGCGTAGAAAGAGACATTTTATTTGATAGCAACAATAACAAGACGGAAAACAGGTACATTTTGCCGCCATCTGGGGGGAGATACGTCATCTCCAAACATCCGGTGGAGTTTCGGCGGCGTTCGGAGGCGTTCTACGCATGTCTGTAGACCGTACTACAGTCAAGTGTAGTATGGTCAAGTAGTAGACACTAGACAGAAATAGTATGTACTAGGTATTCGGATGCAGCCATAGTTTTGGGATTTATCTCAGATGAAGGAAGCAAAATGGGACCCCCAGTATCAGAGCTGAGCAGGAACGCTCTGCCAGACGAAAATAATCCTGGGAAAGAACGCTCCAGATAGGAAGACTGCTGGAGAGAGAGAGAGAGAGAGAGAGAGAGAGAGAGAGAGAGAGAGAGAGAGAGAGAGAGAGAGAGAGAGAGAGAGAGAGAGAGAGAGAGGAGAGAGAGAGAGAGAGAGAGAGAGAGAGAGAGAGAGAGAGAGAGAGAGAGAGAGAGAGAGAGAGAGAGAGAGAGAGAGAGAGAGAGAGAGAGAGAGAGAGAGAGAGAGAGACAGACAGACAGACAGACAGACAGACAGACAGACAGACAGACAGACAGACAGACAGACAGACAGACAGACAGACAGACAGACAGACAGACAGACAGACAGACAGACAGACAGACAGACAGACAGAGAGAGAAAGCGCAGGGTGGAGGGGAGGGTGAGGGTGAGGGCGGATGATGGAGGGTTAGAAGGTGGGGTGGAGATGCGTGTGTGTGTGTGTGTGTGTGTGTGTGTGTGAATGTGTGCGTGTATGGGGGCAGGGAGGGTCAAGGAGAGGCTGCTGCAGCCATAGCTGTTGACAAGAGCAGGAAAACACCTTTCAGAGAGCCTCGCCTCACGAGAGCAAGAGAGGAAGGGAGAGAGAGAGTGGGGGTAGAGATAAAAAAAAGGGGAAAACTACAGACAGAGAGAGAGAGAGGGCCCGGGGCACTTCTGTGAGACGGAGAGTGCAAGAAAGAGAGAGAGAGTGAGAGAGCGAGAGAGAGTGTGAGAGAGCGAGAGAGCGAGGGAGCGAGAGGGGACTACAGGGGACAGAGAATCAAAATAAGCCAGCATTGTGACCTACGGACAGCAGCATTGAGGCCATATTCTGGTCTAGAGAGCCTGTCTGTTATTATCTTCTTGCTCCATTTCTCCCAGTAGCTTTTCGAGCTGTTCCTGTGTACGCAATATTGGCAAAAGAATGGGAGCATTAAATAACAATTCAAACAAACAGGACACAAACAGATGCAGATGCAAAAGCACACACACACACACACACACACACATACACACACACACACACACACATTGAGCTTCATTCAAGGGACCATGTGGAGAGAATAAAAAATAGATTACATTTTTACACATTCTATGGTTGTAACCATGGCAATAGAGTGACCCAGCTCTCATACCCCAACATTACTCCAAGGTTCATGGTTACCAATCCCCTGCCCTGTTTTTGTGTGTGTTGGTGGGTGGGCGTGTGCGTATGTGAGCGTGTGTGGGTGTGTGTGCGCACCAGGGATGGAAATTAACACCCGCCACACGCCATTTGCGGGTGGATTTGTATGGTGGCGGGTAATACTTTCCAGTCAGGTCCGATCAAATTTGCATATCTCATACATTCGTTATATACGGCGCTGCACAGTTCCACAACCATTACTGTCAACATCCGGGCCCCTTCTTCCTCTACGCCTCTTTTGCTGAACTGCGACTGTCAATATCCGGGATAATATCGGTAACAGGGCTCTCAAGTCTCACGCGTTCGGCGTGAGACACACGCAATTCAACCCATGCACACGCTCACACGCCACACGGTAGGGTAACCAGACGTCCTCTTTTGCCCGGACATGCCCTCTTTTTGACACACTTTTAAAAAATGTGCGTCGGAATTTCAAAATCGTCCGGGATTTTATTAAAGGTCCCATGACATGAAAATCTCACTTTGGGAGGTTTTATAACATAAATATGAGTTCCCCTAGCCTGCCTATGGTCCCCCAGTGGCTAAAACTTGCGTTTGGTGTAAAACTAGCACTAGCTGTTCTGCTCGCCTTCGAAAAAACGGAGGCTCAAGCGCGCTGATTTGGAATGTCTGTGCTCATGACGTCATCAGGAATCTCAGCTCCTCCCCTTACTCTGCCTGGCCCGCCCAGAGACGTTGGCCCGCCAATGAGACTCGACCGTGCGAGCGCCACATGTGTGTGTGTGAATACACACACTGTAACGCAAGTGTTTCTTGTCGGTTCTTTGACGTGTCTTGTATTTCCACAACGAGACTGTCGTGGGGGTTATCTGAGCCATGGTTGAGAAGGAATTGGGGGAAAGGAACTTTGGTTTGACTCGCTGAAGTACATGAACTGCGACATGCCGCCGGTTGCCGCGAGGCACCATCGCCCGGCAGCGGGCAGCCGGCAGCAGGCAGCGCGCGGTTCAGTCGACTTCAGGTTGATGTGAAAGTGGAAGAACCAGAGACTTCGCAGAACCCGACAAAGTCGTTTGTGATTCATAATATCGTCTGGAGGCGCACACAATATGTTATATGATATAGATATCTAAGTATTATATGATATTATTTAGATATAGAGCTCCAGGACTGTAACGCAAGTGTTGTACACTTCCTTGTTATTTGGATAACCGTTCTGCTGTTGGTGTGATGGCGCATAACACGTCGGACTCTCGTCTCTGGTATTTCTACAGCGAGACTCGTATTGGGGGTTATCTCAGCCAAGGTTGAGAATGAATTGGGGGGAAGGAACTTTGGCTTTGACTCCCTCAAGACCATGAACCACGACAAGGAGGAGAAAGGGATCTTTGCCGGGCAGCGCTTATGCACCTCCGCCTCCGGCGGTGGTCCCTCAGCGGGGCTCAAGCGGGAGACATTCGCCGCCAACAATCCCTTTCTCCTCCATGTCGTGGTTCATGTTCTTGAGGGAGTCAAAGCCAAAGTTCCTTCCCCCCAATTCATTCATTCGTGTTATGCGCCATCACACCAACAGCAGAACGGTTATCCAAATAACAAGGAAGTGTACAACACTTGCGTTACAGTCCTGGAGCTCTATATCTAAATAATATCATATAATACATAGATATCTATATCATATAACATATTGTGTGCGCCTCCAGACGATATTATGAATCACAAACGACTTTGTCGGGTTCTGCGACGTCTCTGGTTCTTCCACTTTCATATCAACCTGAAGTCGACTGAACCGCGCGCTGCCGGCTGCCCGCTGCCGGGCGATGGTGCCTCGCGGCAACCGGCGGCATGTCGCAGTTCATGTACTTCAGTGAGTCAAACCAAAGTTCCTTTCCCCCAATTCCTTCTCAACCATGGCTCAGATAACCCCCACGACAGTCTCGTTGTGGAAATACAAGACACGTCAAAGAACCGACAAGAAACACTTGCGTTACAGTGTGTGTATTCACATTGATGTGGACGTTGAAGAACCAGGAACGTCGGAGAACCCAACGCGGTCGTTTGAGATTCATAATATCGGCTCACACAGCTTTTGGCCGTGATAATATATATTATATGATATAGATATCTGTGTAGGCTATATGATAATATTTAGATATAGAGCTCCAGGACTCCCGTGTGTTCTAGAATATTTACAGAACACGGCTAAAGGGTGTGCGCCTCGCCATTGCGATACATCCACTGTAAACAGAGCGCATGGTGGCTGCAAGCTGCTCAGGGCCACACCCCCACCCTCCTCCTTGACACGCCCACCGAAACAGCGCATTTGGGGGAAGCTCAATGTGCGACTGGCTCGGAGTGGCTGTAACTCTGCACCACGGCTGAATTTAGGGAACGTCTTTGAATACTGTGTTAGTTGCCCACTAATACCTATATTAAAGAATACATCAAATAGCATGTCATGGGACCTTTAAAACCTCATATATGTTCACATTGAATTTGAGTTGCGTTTCTCTGGGTCGTTCACAAACTAGTTAGGCTACGCCCTCCCCTACTCAGTTCTGTTCGCTTCGCATTGGTGGAAGTGAGTAGGGGGAGTGGTTAAGTAGAGCCTTCAGATTGGACGGTTTGACCTACTCAGTTACCGTCGTGTTTTGTATTTATTATTTTACCATTATTGTTTTATAGGGACAAACATTAACAAATTTCTCCTACAGGGGATTGATAAAGTTCTATCTATTGAACAGAAAGAAACACTTGGTCATACTTTACACACTTTACCACAGCATTGGCCTACTGAATGCCACAGATATATTTTCAGCATTGGACTGAATTAGGGTGACCAGATTTGAGTTTGTAAAAAAGAGGACACTTCGTCGCGGGGGGGGTGTGTAGTGTATAGCATGCCGAACCATGACCATGTGAATGCATACAAATGTCACAAATGAAATGACAATATGAACATCTATTTATTGAACTTTAACAAAATTGCAAAGTGCAAATGTAAAACAAATCTTTTTTGTGGCAATTAAATGTGTCAATAATGATAACAAATAAAACATTCTAAATAATAAATTCTTTATATGGCCACATTAAAATAAGAAAATTAGAAACTTTTCAGTCCTCCTCATATATTAAAGCAATAATGATACAATATTCAAATATAACAAATACAATATTCTAAATAATAAATTACTTTTTTTTTTTTCTTTAGTTCGTCCGTGAACTTACATTTACGTTTAGGCATGGCTGCAGATGTAATGTGCTGTTGTAAACAGAGTGGAAGCGGCAAGGTGCTCAATGTTGCCAGATTGGAAATGGCAAAGTAACGTACCAAAGGCCCAAAATGGTCGTATTTGGAGGATAATTATCGTGGCTCTGGCAACCCTGAGATCGGTCGCCCAATGACAGACTCTCTCTACAGTCAGCTCGCGCAAGAAGGTGGAACGTAAGGGAGATACCATTTCCAGAACTTGGAAGGCCGTAATAACCATAGACATATACAATGGTAATAACTAGTAGGTTATGTGAAAGACCCAGAAACACAAATATGCGACGAGGCAAAAAAAATAAAAATAATAATAATAACAATAATATATTTATTTTTTTTTGCGACGAGGCAAAATACCGGACGTTTTTGGAATCCCTGCCGGACGCATTTTTTAGGTCTCGAAAAGAGGACATGTCCGGGAAAAAGAGGACGTCTGGTCACCCTAACTGAATGCCACACATATTTTCTTCTGAATATTAGTGTTAAGGGCATATAATGCTTACTATCATACGTTAGTTACTGTTGTGTTTTCTGTGGAGGTCTGCCGTTTGTGTAGTTTTGTTGTTTCTTATTTACTTAGTTGAGTTGTTGATGAACGTCTGAGGCTCGGCAGCCCAATGGTGTAGTGCCTCTTTAAGAGAACGGTGTTCTGTGGGTCCATGTGACCGGTGTTCGCCCAATAAGAAGGTGGCGCAAGAGTTGTATTATTGGCACATAACTTTGACCCGGTGTGCAGCCACTTGGTAAGCTCCTTTGAATTCTTGTCTTCTTGTCCGCTTTCTTGATGTCAAATGATGTTGCCTGCTATGTCGTCTAATGATTTATCTCTATGCTCCGGTAGATCCCAGTACGTTGCTAATAGCCAAAGTTAAAACTATATAAACATTTCAAATACATAAATCCATTTGGAATTGTAACGTCGCTGTCCCATCCGTGTCCATCCATGTTTGTATTTGTTTTGTTTTGTGAACGTCGATTAAATGAATCGCAGGGACCGGCATTTGTGCTGTACTTCCTGGGTTGCCGCGGGGCATTCTGGGAGTTGTAGTTTCCTATTGCGGAGATTTGAATAGGATTTGAATATGGCGCATGGGTGACGCTTGAAACGTGTACATAAATGATTGTGAATTATTATTATTGTTGTATATTGGTATTTTGATGAATGCAGGTGATGTTTGTGTAATGCACGTGAGAAGTGTAACATTGCATTCCTTACCTTTCAGATTTATTACCTGCTTTCCCTTTGTTAAAGAATAAACAAACAAAAGTGGAATACCGAGTAATTTCCTTTGTACACCGGGTTACCCCTTCCGTGGGGAGAAAACGGAACAGTTACCATGTCTGTGTGGACACATTTGTATGCAGTCACATGTAAATACAAAAAAACAAATGTTCCTATTGACTTATGATGGTGTAGCCATGCATGTTGTTTTATTATTAATATGTCAATTCGTTTTTTAATGAAAATACTTTGTATAGATGAATTATCCCCAAACTTGTCATCGTAACACCAACTGATGTGTATGAAAAACACTTTTCTTATCTATTGTTACTATTATATTGATTAAAATGTACGCATATATTAAAAAATATATAGCATATAAAAAGTGGCTGGTAAAAAAGATGAGTGGCTGGTGGGCAAAAAAGTTAATTTCCATCTCTGGTGCGCACACATATCTGCGTGTGTTTGTCTCTATGTATGTGTTCATTTATTGTTTTTTCACAGTCTTAGGTTTTAACCCTCATATCTAATTTGATGACTCATAAGTGAAAGAAATGAGAAAATATGCTCTGCCTGGCTGCAGACCTCAGTATGGTAGCAGCTTTCACCATTGTGGGATGTATCCAGGCTGCAGAGTACGGTCATACTCTGGAACATGAGGGTATCACTCAGTAGAAGTATCATCCATAACAGGTGATTTGAAATCCTTGTAGGGGAATCCTGAGGACCCATTAAGACCTGTGATCACACGCCTCAAGACATCAGTTGCCTCTCCTAGTGAACAAATTAGACAATTTCACCATCTTTTGAAATACAATGAAACCACCTCTCCCCCGACCCACGGGAAGCTCATGAAGTTTTGAAGAGTTTGTCAGAATGAATCATCGGAGACAAAAAAAAAGTTAAGATTGTAAGGCCGCTTGTGAACATGATTGTTAAACACACCACACTGCGCATAATCTGTCTCCTCATCTATTCAAATCTCCTCACTCCAAAGCACTCAATCATTCTGAGCTGCTCCAAGCTGTAATTAAATGGATTTCGCTGTGACAAACAACACTAAGTGTTGAATCAAGCTTCATTAAGAGATATCAGAATGAGAAATAGTTTCCACTGAAAAAGGGATTTGTAAAATGCAGCAGAACAGCGGACACCACAAATACGATACACACAAGCGACACTGTGTGAAAAACCCACAGACCTTCTGATTTTAGCATACATATGCATGACGGAACACACACAAGCATAATGCACAATAGCATGCACATGCAAACACACACACACATGTGGGCACACACACGCACACGCAGTCACACACAGACATTCACATATCGCTAACCTGCAATCTTAATTGCAGGTTAAAAAGTAGCATTAGTATCTTTCTTAATTGGAAACATGTATACTATATTCAGTTTAAGTAAGTCTTATCTGTAAATGTGGGCAGCTACTGCTACAACATTATGTATGCGTAGACTTCTCAAGAAACTAGCGCCACTAGCAAGCCAAGCAATACTATGGAGTGGCGAAGTCACGCCCCTTCCGGTAGGGCTCATGGGACCTATGAGATCGAAAAATATGAATGGGAGTCAATGGAGAGAAAATAATTATTTTCTGGTCCCAGTCTTTATATGCCCTGGATTACACATATGTTGTTTGTGGATTTAATAATAATAATAATAATTTCTTTGCATGATAATTTTTCATGCAAAGAAAACTATTTTTTTTTGATAATTTTAGGTTTTATGTGAGGCCAATTTGTGAACTACAGCTCTTCGCTGCTCTCGACGCATATGATATACGTCACCACACCCGCACTTGGAACTCGGCACAGAGATGGCGATCTCTCTGCTCCACTTCACCACTTTTTTTCAAGGTGAGGATAAAAGCATAGAAAGAGGTGAAAACCACGATAAGTCGGAGCATGTGGAGAGTTTTAGTTATGTGCCATCTCTATGTGCCATCTCTGTGCCGAGTTCCATGTGCGGGTGTGGTGACGTATATCATATGCGTCGAGAGCAGCGAAGAGCTGTAGTTCACAAAGCGGCCTAACATAAAACCTAAAATTATCAAACTTCTTCACGAAATGTTTTAGTTTTCTTTGCATGAAAAATTATCATTTAAATCGTGTGTGTGTGTGTGTGTGTGTGTGTGTGTGTGTGCGTGCGTGCGTGTGCCATGGGGGTAGCTGACCACTCCAATCAGGAGATTAAGACAAGTAATGAAATGGACAGGGAGAGGGCATCAGAGGAGGACAGGGGCACAGTGATATGCTGGTGGAAGGGGGAGGAACGACGAGCGTTCGAAAGGAGTAAAGCATGCTGAAGAGATAATTGAAAGAAGAGAGACAGAGAAAGAGAGGGAGAGAGAGAGAGAGAGAGCGAGCAGGAGAGAGAGAGAGAGGGGGATTGGTCTTTGGCAGGAGGCCCAGATGCAGTGTTGTGTCCCTCACCTTTGCTCGGCTCAATATTCATAGGCAAACTTGCACTTGACATCTCTTACCAGTGATAATGTGTTCCACCTATTAATATGTTATGGATCACAGAGTATATTATCGATCCACCAGCTCAGCCTTATTCCCACTAGTCCCTCATCCTCCACCTTCTTTCCTTCCTGGGGAAGGAAAGAAAGTTTTATGCTCTTATTTCTCCTCTACGACATTAGATTTTACTCATTGTTTGCCACCTTTACTGCAGGTCTTAAGTTTACAGCGAGGGTTTTGCCAGGTTTACCTTGTGAAAATAAACATACGAGGCGGAGGCAGTGTCGAATCCACAGTTTATTCTAAATGGTTTAATAGTAACGATAACTAAACGGTAGCTCCGCGGTAACAAACGTATAAACGGTTCCTCACCAAAAATAATACATTAACAAAGTAACCCAGCAACGGGACCAGTTTCCCCCCTGCTGCTCCCCCAATCACCAGCGCGCACGAGTATGAACATTGCATGCATTCCTGCCGTTGGCAGAGAGCGGGGCAATTGACATCCGAATCCGGGAACCCAGAACCCCCTTGTGTACAGGGTCGCTACATATTGTAGCGTACCAGCTTTTAGTAGTGTGATGTATTTGTGAAAAGAGCTATTTGCCGGTACATTGAGTAGACTGCAAGCCTTAATATCTCGTAGCCCCAATTAGAACCAGGTCTGGAAAATCCAGCTGTTTAGTCACTGCGCTAGTGTGCTCACAAAATTTCTCCCGACACACAGAAATCCTCATAAGTATAGTAATAACTGTAGAGATACAGAGTAGCTGTGATTACCTAGAGTAACTTTGGGGAACCACAACCAGCTAGTTATTACAATTATATTATTCCCAAACTGATATCATCGTCTTCCATTCATTCACAATGCATTTCCTTTACCAATGACTGTCAATGGTGGTGGTTGAACGCTCTCACACACACACACACAGTCACACACACAAACACGCACAGTACTACTGAGACTTATACCCAAGCCTGCATTCGCACTCATACACAGATAAACTCACACTCAAACAAACAAAAACACAGAAAATATATCAGTGCACACACACACACAATCACATCTGAATAACAGGCTATGGAGTATTGAGACAAGCATACAATGAGATGTAGACACACACACCCACACACTCGTCTGGACAGGCAGTGAGCCAGGAGACACACACACACACACACACACACACACACACACACACACACACACACACACACACACACACACACACACACACACACACACAGATTTGTCGCAGTGCCCCTGGGCGAGAGGGACTGTCCTCTCCTCTGTAGAGAGGAGGAAGAAGCCCATTGGCTAAATTAGATGCTGTTGTTTCCTGCTGAAGTGAAGCATCAATCCGCAGCACTGTGCTGTGATTTGCCATGACCTTGGCCTATCGTAGCGCGGCGTCTGGGAGTGCTCGAAGAGGCTCTTAATCAGACCTGGAGAACAAGGGCCTGGGATGACATTACTCAGCCTTTATCTCCCCATGCACATCCCCTCCCTCTCTCTCCCTCGCTCCTGCTCCTACATCGCACTCTACTTCTTCCCATATCCTCCTCTTCGTCTCTCCTTCTTGTTGTTCCACCTTTATCTCTCTCTTTCTCCCTCTGTGCTGTACTTCGGTTATCCTTCTCATATCCTTCTCCTTCGCTTAACCTTGTGATTAGCCCTGCTGTGCCACTGCAAATTATTTGAATCTTATCAAGATAAAAAAACTTAGATTTAGAAGTGATAATTTATCTTGTTTTAAGAGTTAATTTCTTATTTTAAGTGTTCAACTTTACACTATAATCTTAAATCAAGCACAACCTTATATTTTTTGTCTCAAATAGGCATGACATCTTAAAATGAGGTAAATAACTGTTAAAATAAGATATTTTACATCTCTCCCCCAAATTCTCAAATAAAGCTTGTTTTAAGATTCAGTAACAAACTGAAGTTGCTTGATTCAAGAGTCACACAAAAAGCATCTGAAAGAAACAGAGTTTATTGCTCTGACTTCAAGTATGTTCAGACAATGTCAGGATAAATTATACAGCCTTCAGAACAACTCACCATACAGTCCATGGAATTGTTTAATGACCAATGTTTGTTAACAAAACAGGCACAGGAAACAGGCAAACTTGATCACCCAATACATTGTTGCTCCAAATTAATGTCTGTGGGCAATATTATCACAAAGACACAATTCTGGTCTCAAATTCAGTGTTTCATAACACTGGTACTCAAAAGCAACATAAGAGGAATCGATCACAAAGAAATCTTATCTTTTTTGTTGACCAATGTTCGTTAACAAAACAGGCACAGGAAACAGGCAAACTTGATCACCCAATACATCCATGCATCCCTTATCATTCCTCCATTTTAATGTCTACTTCTGTGGGCAATAATATCACAAAGACTATATTTTATTGGCACAAACGTATGTTCCTTGAAACGAACTGAAAAATAGGAAATACAGTCAATGAGTTCATGTACAAATTCTGTAGCCTGGGCAACATGGGAACTGCCACCTCATATGCCAGCAATTCTGGACTCAAATTCAGTGTCTCATAACGCTGGTACTCAAAAGCAACATAAGAGGAATCAATCACAAATATATATTTTATCAGTCCGAACACTGGGAAAGCACCATCTACATCTACAATAATCATAGATTTACCACTAATGTACTTATTGCCATTGAGGATGTACCATTTCACTGAGACAACAGATTGCATGACCTCTATGCCTAGAAAATCTTTGACTGTTCTCGTAACATAATCAATATTTTTGACAGCTGAGACAGGCCCCGATTCTCTTTCACTAGCAAAAATTGGATGCTCAATGCCCATTTCGACAACATTCAAGGAACTGATTATGGATTGCAAGCGATTTACAGACATTTTTTAAATTTAACTTAGAAGCCCACTGCTTAAAATAACTGCTTAGATTCAAATCGCATACACATACTTCTAATTAATGGACCAAGAGATATGATTTGGCTTGGTAGATGTAACATGTAATGTTGCTTGGGTATTACATTGGCTTCAGAAAAAAGTTATTTGAAATGATGCAGATGTTGCTCAATCATGCGTCTGAGCCGTAATACAGTTTCTAAAGAAATAACAGGAGCAAGGACAATTTGAACAATCTCAATTAACTTGAGAATAAATTTGACATACTCGTTGTCTGGTGGGGCTTATCTCTATCTTTCAAAAGAAAAGGTAGGATTTTTAAAAGTATCAACATTTGTCCACATGACTGCTTTAATTTATTGTCATTAGCAGCTAAAGTACTGACACTAATAGGACATGGCTTATCTCGTATTTCTAGAGGTGAGTACGGAACATTTAGAATAGCTGAGTTAATCTCATCTAATTCTATCTGTCCTGACAGAATCAAGTTTTTTAATACAAGCTTTATTTCCATTGGTGCAACACCTTCAAAAATGACATGCATTATATCCTGTGGTGTTTGTTTGATCAGATCAAATGCTGGAACATCAACTAGTCTGCTTCTTCTGTTAATCCCATAAGTGGTTTTGAGGGATGCTTTCAATGTTTCTGTGCTTGCCTTATCTATTTCAACACACTGCCTAATGTGCTTTTCCAAAGTTCTTTCAGCAAACCTATTCTCCTCAAAAATACTTTGCATATCCTCAAAGGAGCATTCACAATGTCTACATTTGCTATAAGCAAAACCAACACCTTGTTTAAATCCAGCAATATCATGTTGGGCAAGTGTGTCTCCACATATGGCTATCACAGCACCAAACAACTCAATTTCACCATTTGGGGTGTCAATCCTAACACCATTGTAGTGGTGTCAGATCTTTTAGGATTCTTTTTAGTATAACATCAACACCCCACTGAGAAATATAATTTGCCTTGGCAATAGCAAGGAGTCTTATTGCAGCCAACTTCGACCTAAATTATGGATCTACAATATAATATATAATAAATAAACTATAATAAAACATCAGTAATTTATTTGCAGATGCATGGGGGCCTAAAGGGTTACATATTTCAATTTGAGAATATAATGGATGGGATGTAAAAAGGGCTCCATCAGTAAAATCCTACAAGAATCCCTCACTTCTTTGTGGCACAGTGGTTAACATGGTGAAGATTCTGGGATTGGTCAGTAACTGCTTAAGACTTTGAATGAGTGGTACATAGTAAAAACTTTTGCCTCGGCCATGACCCTTGAAAGACCACGCTTTACCCAACAAATCTTCTGGGACACCACAACTTCCTCTGGGTTGACTGGATTGAATAGTTCCCGGATGGTTTTATTCTGTCCATATGCTGTGGTTGAGAAAGGATCCATGAACGCATCAAACGTAGCCCAAGCCTCACCTTGGAGCTGAGCAGTTGTGTCTGGATTCTCTTCAAACACCCTTCTGATTCTCTCCCTTAGCGTGTCAATGAGAGCAGCTTGGTACTGTTGCACCCCTGAGATGACACTGTTAACAGTTCTCTGGGAAAATATTTAAAATTTAAATGATTTTTTCACCCTTATAATTATTGATCACAGGCCCATATTTTATATTTAAATATTGAAATAAATCATTATTTATATATTTTTTATAAATATTGTTTCAAGTAATTATTCACAAATATGATATTAATAGTACCATTAAAGCATTTGCATCCCCTCCCTCTCTCTCCCTCGCTCCTGCTCCTACATTGCACTCTACTTATTCCCATATCCTCCTCTTCGTCTCTCCTTCTTGTTGTTCCACCTTTTTCTCTCTCTTTCTCCCTCTGTGCTGTACTTCGGTTATCCTTCTCATATCCTTCTCCTTCGCTTAACCTTGTGATTAGCCCTGCTGTGCCACTGCAAATTATTTGAATCTTATCAAGATAAAAAAACTTAGATTTAGAAGTGATAATTTATCTTGTTTTAAGAGTGAATTTCTTATTTAAGTGTTCAACTTTACACTATAATCTTAAATCAAGCACAACCTTATATTTTTTGTCTCAAATAGGCATGAAATCTTAAAATGAGGTAAATAACTGTTAAAATAAGATCTTTTACATCTCTCCCCCAAATTCTCAAATAAAGCTTGTTTTAAGATTCAGTAACAAACTGAAGTTGCTTGATTCAAGAGTCACACAAAAAGCATCTGAAAGAAACAGAGTTTATTGCTCTGACTTCAAGTATGTTCAGACAATGTCAGGATAAATTATAAAGCCTTCAGAACAACTCACCATACAGTCCATGGAATTGTTTAATGACCAATGTTTGTTAACAAAACAGGCACAGGAAACAGGCAAACTTGATCACCCAATACATTGTTGCTCCAAATTAATGTCTGTGGGCAATATTATCACAAAGACACAATTCTGGTCTCAAATTCAGTGTTTCATAACACTGGTACTCAAAAGCAACATAAGAGGAATCGATCACAAAGAAATCTTATCTTTTTTGGCACAGGAAACAGGCAAACAGTGTCATCTCACCCCTGAGATGACACTGTTAACAGTTCTATGGGAAAATATTTAAAATTTAAATAATTTTTTCACCCTTATAATTATTGATCACAGGCCCATATTTTATATTTAAATATTGAAATAAATCATTATTTATATATTTTTTATAAATATTGTTTCAAGTAATTATTCACAAATATGATATTAATAGTACCATTAAAGCATTTGCCCATGAAGATAAATGTACCTGTGACAAGTGGCACTGTTCCCGGACACTGATGGCGAATGCCGCTGCAGATCTAGCAATATCAGGTCTGGTTCTGGATGTCACAGCAACAGCTTCTTCCTTTATAAAATGAGTTGTCATTTTTTAAGAGTGAGTAGATGGACACAGTCAAAGTTGCAATTGATTTGAAATGGATTCTTTGAGAGGACGCACGAGAGGGGAAAGACTTAAGTTTAATCCCACATTTGCTTCACTGGTCTGGGACCTGAGCAGCTCTATCGTCTAAGGTAAGAGAAAATGTTAAATGTTTTTTTTAAATGTTTATTTTTGTGTGCAAAGAGCACATAATTAATTTCTCGAATTGTATTGCAAGTATTGTTGCCTGTTTTACCTTTAACGTCGTATGACGATAACTAACTAAGCATTCAATGGAGACAATAATAGGCCTATGAAAGAGAAAGTGTGCATAGGCTACTCAAATCCTGCATGATTAATGCGCACGCTCGCAGTGTGGATTCAATGAAGCCACCATTTAAATAGATCGTCATATGTAGGACAAAAATATAAAAATATTATTACTTAATTATTACTTAAAACAAGTCAGCATCACACAGAGAGCTACCTAATTGGCACGATAAGCCCTCAAAGGTCAAAATAAATTGAATTGTGGAAACTTACGGACTCAAGGCGGCCGTCAGCGTCAGGCTGCGGTGACGGTTCAGGTAGAGAGGCATCAGGTGGGATAGCCACAGTGCTGGCCACTGCAGGAATGCTACAGCTGGCAAACACTGAAACACCAAATGTTTCCTGTCCCAAAGACCGAGAAGAAGGCGTCGTATTCCATCCGCTTGGTGGGCATCCAGTCCTTAAATACCGAAGGTGCGTCTGTTTAATGTGGCGAAAGAAAGAGTTAAACTCTAAAATCCTGTTCACATCCGTCAATACCACAATAAACCCAAAAATCCGGGCTGCGACTGTGACTTTTATTAATGTGGCTAAGGAGTACTTTAAGACTTAAAGCAACAAAGACGGAACCGGAGCTTGTGAGGGAGGTGGAGCGCTATCAATCAGATCTGGTGGGGCTTACCTACACGCACAGTCTCAGCTCTGGTACCGTACTCCTGGATAAGGGTTGGACTCTATTCTTCTCCGGAGTTGCCGAGGGCGTGACACCTGGAGAGGCGTGGTGGGGAGGAACGGCCTCCCTGATCTAAACCTGAGCGCTCGTTTGTTATTGGACTTCTGTGCTAGTCATGGATTATCCAAAAACGAACACCATGTTCGAACATAAGGGTGCTCATAAGTGTACCTGGTACCAGAGTACCCTAGGCCGAAGATCGATGATCGATTTCGTGATCGTGTCATCTGATCTGTGGCCGCATGTTTTGGACACTCGGGTTAAGAGAGGGCGGAACTGTCAACCGACCACCATCTGGTGGTGAGTTGGATCAGGGAATGGGGGAAATTTCCGGATGGACCTGGTAAGCCCAAACGAGTAGTGCGGTAGAGTTTTTCTGGCATTCCTGTGGAGTTTGGGGGCATTGAGCCGGAGTTCAAAGCCTCCATTGCTGAAGCTGCGGTGGCTGTAGCTGTGGCCTCAGGGTCTTAGGTCCTCAAGGGGCGGTAACCCTCGGACACCGTGGTGGACACCGGTGGTCAGGGAAGCCGTCCGATTGAAGAAGGAGGCCTTCCGGGATATGATATCCTGGGGGTCGCCTGACTCGGTTGCAGGGTACCGACAGGCTCGAAGGTCTGCAGCTGCTGCCGTGTCGGAGGCTAAGCAGCGGGTGTGGGAGAAGTTCGGAGAGGCCATGGAGACGGACTTTCGGTCGGCACCAAAGTGTTTCTGGAAGACTATCCGGCACCTCAGGAGGGGGAAACAGGGAACCATCCAAGCTGTGTACAGTAAGGCTGGGACTCTGTTGACCTCAACTGAGGAGGGTGTCGGACGTTGGAAGGAACACTTTGAGGAACTCCTGAATCCGAATAACACGCCCTCTATGTTGGAGGCAGAGCTCGAGGTTGATGGTGTTGGTGGAGGTCACTGAGGTAGTCAAACATCTCCGCAGTGGCAAAGCCCCAGGGATTGATGAAATCTGGCCAGAAATGCTAAAGGCTCTGGGTGTTGAGGGGCTGTCATGGTTGACACGCCTATTCAATATCGCGTGGGAGTCGGGTACAGTGCCAAAGGAGTGGCAAACCGGGGTGGTGGTTCCCCTGTTCAAAAAGGGGGACCAGAGAGTGTGTGCTAATTACCGGGGTATCACACTTCTCAGCCTCCCTGGTAAAGTCTACTCCAAGGTGCTGGAAAGGAGGGTTCGGCCGATCGTCGAACCTCAGATTGAAGAGGAACAATGCAGTTTTCGCCCCGGACGTGGAACCACGGACCAGCTCTTCACTCTCGCAAGGATCCTGGAGGGGGCCTGGGAGTATGCCCATCCGGTCTACATGTGTTTTGTGGATCTGGAGAAGGCGTATGACCGGGTCCCCCGGGAGAAACTGTGGGAGGTGCTGCGGGAGTATGGGGTAAGGGGGTCTCTCCTCAGGGCCATCCAATCTCTGTACTCCCAAAGCGAGAGCTGTGTTCGCGTCCTCGGCCGCCAGTCAGTTTCGTTCTCAGTGGGTGCTGGTCTCCGCCAGGGCTGCGCCTTGTCACCAATCCTGTTTGTGATATACATGGACAGGATATCGAGGCGTAGTCGTGGTGGGGAGGGGTTGCAGTTCGGTGGTCTGAGGATCTCGTCACTGCTTTTTGCAGATGATGTGGTCCTCATTGGATCATCGGCTGTCGTAGCAATTTCTATTAACGACTTATCTAATTCACTTCAACTAGCAATACGCAAAAGGAATCGGGGAGTCCGGAAAAAGTAATGACAGAGACTTTATTGTTACCCACAAATCAGGCACAACAGAGCCGAGTATGGTTTTTCAAAAGACACACACTGACTGGCGCTTCGATCCCGCTCTCTCTTATCCATCCCAACTGAGCTGTTTTGCATGTAATATGATCGCCCTGGTATATGTTCAAAATGGTCATACATGGCACGGAAAGTTAGCCTTACATTCCTTTACGTATGTGCTCATCTCCTGTAGTTAATCTAAAAATGGGAGGATGTCAGTAGCTTGGGCCCCAAAGTCCTTGGCGCCTTATCAGGCCATTACTCTGGGTCCAGGTGTGGTTTCTCTACATTCCACCATTAATGTTTATGCCTGATGTATATAGGCCTGATAATACTCATAGTTAATATAAAAGTAATGGTTAATTTCTCCCACACGGCCTGTGACCTTCAGCACTCACTGGATCGGCTGGCAGCCGAGTGTGAAGCAGCTGGGATGAGGATCAGCACCGCTAAATCTGAGGCCATGACTCTTAGCAGGAAACTGGTGGATTGCTTACTCCGGGTAGGAAATGAGTCATTAGCCCAAGTGAAGGAGTTCAAGTACCTCGGGGTCTTCTTCGCGAGTGAGGGTACTATGGAGCGTAAGATTGGCCGGAGAATCGGAGCAGTGGGGGCGGTATTGCGTTCGCTTTACCGCACCGTTGTTACGAAAAGAGAGCTGAGCCGCAAGGCAAAGCTCTCGACCTACCGGTCGATCTTCGTTCCTATCCTCACCTATGGTCATGAGGGTTGGGTGATGACCGAAAGGACGAGATCGCGGGTACAAGCGGCCGAGATGAGTTTTCTCAGAAGGGTGGCTGGCGTCTCCCTTAGGGATAGGGTGAGGAACTCGGATTAGAGCCGCTGCTCCTTTACTTAGAAAGGAGTCAGCTGAGGTGGTTCGGGCATCTGGCAAGGATGCCCACTGGGCGCCTCCCTTGGGAGGTGTTTCAGGCACGTCCAGTGGGGAGGAGACCTCGGGGAAGACCCAGGACTAGGTGGAGAGATTATATCTCAACACTGGCCTGGGAACGCCTCGGGATCCCCCCGTCAGAGCTGGTCAATGTGGCCCGGGAAAGGGAAGTCTGGGGCCCCCTGCTTGAGCTGCTCCCCCCGCGACCCGACCCCGGATAAGCGGATGACGATGAGATGAGATGAGATCTGATGTATTGATGCTATTTATAGTATTTTATTAATAACTGAATACCTTATTTGAAATCCAACATTTTTCTGCTTGCTGGGTTTTTCCTCAACTTTCATTTGCTTAATGAATTTAAAATATGCTTAGGATTAAACATTTTAAGTAAGAGTCAGAATTTTAATATATAAATCATATATAAAATATATGATTGTGAAATAGAAATCCCACATTTTAAAAACACGCGGTCTGCAGTGTCCCGCCGGCGGGAACGTTACCCTTCCCCCCCAACCCCCCAACATTGTAAATCATCTGCCATTCATCAGATTGTTATGTAGCATAGTCATTCATTCTACCTCATTTGAAAGCTTGGACTCTTGGGAATCAATACATGACAATGTAAAATATGTGGAGTGTTTTTACAATGTCAGGTTAATCTAACTATGTCTCAAATAAATTTAACCAAAAATGCCCGCCGCATTGAGGCTGGTGCTTCACTACCTTCTAGCTGCGCATTGAGGCTGGTGCTTCACTACCTTCTAGCTGCGGTGTTTAGCCTTACTAAATAAATGGATTGGTTCTGTAGCTTGCTACTGCTTTATCTAAAGATAGATATTTGTCATGTATCTCACAGCTGCCAGTGTCGATGAGGAGGCTTTGAAAGGCCTTAGCCGGGATGACCTGAGGGATCTTTTTCCCGGCCCCGAGAATTTCCTCAAAAGAAAGAAACTTTGGAATTTCATCAGTGAAAATGTAAACACAAATTGGAATGAGTAAAAATTAGTAAAGTATGAATTTGAATGGTTCTAATGCACTTTGTTTTCATTCTACACAATCCAAATGGTGTGAAAATACCACAGACCAAGATGCCAACCATTGTGCCATGCCACCATGCTAGCCTCAAACCTCAACCCCCATATCTGCTGAGAAAATAATGAAAATGCCAGACCCTCCAGAGTATGTGGTGTACACAGATTCTGAGTTAGACATGGTGCGTAGTCAATACTTTGCACTGCTCTGCAATGGAAAGTAAAAAAAATACAAAATGTCCAAGGAGCTATGTTGCAGACTTGTAAGGAACACAATAACCAGTATGGTTGCTATCCTGCATGCTAGTCCCATGGGGAAAGAAGCCAGATACCCGTCAGAATTGGAAATGAGAGCCATGTCACAGAAGATTATAGACTATTACCCAATGTTACAGGATGATGTTCCAAACATGCCATATTTAAATATTATTTTTTTATCTAAACCAAAACTGTGGGCAGGTCAGCAACAAGACAAACAGCGTATCTAACATTCTTTTACCACAGCTGACCATCTACACCAAAATGTACAAGCGACTCCAAAATATGAGATTCCCACGGAAGAGGCAAGGCTCTGTACCACAAAGAGGAGTGGCAAAGACGGCTCTCTTCAGTGCAGACAACCAAGACATGGAGACGGATTGGACAGACACAAGCAACTCGAGTGATAATACCGTACTTCTTTAGAGCAATGACCTGACAGAGGACAATTCCAGTGCAGGTGTGCAAATTGTGAGCAAAAAATTATGGGGTGCTGTCATACAACTTGTTTTTTGTCTAAAAATTGTCTAATCATGTAATGAAACTATAGTTGTCCGTATTTGTCGAGCCAGAGTTCATGGTTAGGCATGCACTGTGTTTATCTGCCTGTTTTGCTTGTTATCATGCTTTTAATAGCGTTGAGATTTTTTTCATTATTTCCCAAAAAAGCATCCCCAGTACAACGACCCCCAAGGAAGCCAAAGACCAAAACCTTGCTGCTGTCATCCGCATCAGCTTCAGGCTCCTCACTCAGGACTGTGATCACTTCACCAACCACACCTGCAAAGGATGATGTTGGTAAGCCCACCTCAGCACACCTCTCAGCCTGTTATCCGTGATAATGACTTTCAGAGTGGCAAATCCGAGTCTAAACTGTTTTTTCTGACAACTCCCATTGTTCATATAAACAACATAAAATGATTGTATGTACCTTATTCAATTAAGTTAATTGATTTGGGTGTTACAAGGGAAGTAGACTTACCTGCATAATAATGCAATAATGTTGTGTTGACTTTGAAATGTCTGCTCTGTTTTCTGCCATTTCAGACGGCCAGGACAGTCTGAAGATGCAGGCTAGGCACTACAAAACCTTGAGCAACATGTACAATAAGCCAAATGCAAAACCCATTCACAGCGATGTTGCTCAAGTTTTAGACCTTGAGTTTAAGGCCAGACGGGCTTTCATTAATGCAGATGTTACAAGGGAAGAAGACCGACCTGCAAAAATCTTTGAGGCATATTCATGCTTTAGAGATGTTCGAAATGTATGTTTGTTTGTTTTTATTTTTTATAACTACTTGCACTTGAATTACTGTCTATCCATCTGTGTTCTAAATGTCCAATGGTTGAATAACTGTGCACAATGCTGTCTAAGGCAATGGATGAGCTGCGGTGCATAGTAGGTGGCACCAACAGCAGATACATCGAGGAAGTGAAAGGAAGATGGGCAGACTTTTGTGCCAAGGTGCAGTTCTATGATGTGTGGAAGAAAGCCCTGGACATCCATTGGATGTCCGTGGAGGTAAGTTGCTGTTCCATATGCAAATGTATTGTGATTTATACCATATTCAGACCATTCAGACCAATCTTTCTATTCTTTAGTGGAGTTCACGCTTGCCCTCTTCAATGCACTCCCATCCCTTTTCCCCTCACCAACTTCACCACCAAAGAAGCTTGGAAATAGCTGTGAGGCACTTCTTCATGTCCTGAAGGTAAAAACATTTTTGTGTGTTGATTCCTTACTGTCCTCTTATTTTCTCACATTGTTGTGCATGTCACATAACAATACACCCTAATTTCACAATCACAGATATGACCTAATTTTTGCAAAAAGGGGAAGACATAAGTGCCTCTAGTGTCCCTCAAATGGTGTTCACAGAAAGGAATACCAAGAAATGTTTCAAAATCTTTGATTAATTAATCCATTCATTCATCCCAGACATTAAATATGTACCACCTTGCATCAGCTTGTATCAATTTTTTATCCATCCTAAATCCCTACACCTTGATCTGTCAAACAAATGTTTTTAAACACATGTCCCCCCTGTCCCATTTTGAAGTAATTCATGATTATTTCTTCCAGTGTGATAATAAATCAATATTTTTCATTAGTGTTTTTAATAATGACTATTTTAAGAATGCTTGTCATTGGTTGCAACCTGATCATTTAATCTAAAAATGATTTTTATATTGAACATACACCTGACTTTCAATACATTTTTATGTCTTCTCACTCTACACATTGTTCTTTTTATTCTGTTCCAGTCAGGCGAAGACCCTGCCCTGTACCTGGAGAAGCGTCCTCTCTCCTCCCCAGTTCTGCTTTCTGATGGATCAACCACCATCGTGGCTGTGGGTAACGTACCTGTGACCACCCTCCCTCAGGAAGATTTCTCAGACGGGATGTTGGTGTTAATGGCATATTACTACACTTTGCACTTAAGATATCCGAAATGTGTTGCAACGCTCCTGTCAGTTATTCACACTGAGGTAATTGGTGACACAATCCACGATCAAGATGCCACTAGTGCTTACAAGAAAGCAATGGCTGATTGGAAGTCTTTCATTGAGAAGTAGCTGAGTATTTTGTCATGCCAGTTCTTATTGTTAGCTGTGCCTACAATAGTTGTGTGTTGCACAAGCTTAAGTCACTGAGTTATTACCTCATTGAGGCCTGTATTTCATATTATTGTTAGCTGTGCCTACAAAAGTTTTTTGTGTTGCACAAGCTTATACAGCATCACTGAGTTATTACCTCATTGAGGCCTGTATTTAAAAGGAAAAATCCATAAGTGAGAGGGCTGAGAAGTGTTTTTTTAGTTTTTTGCTCTTTTGTGTTTAATTTTTTTTCTTTTTATGGAAAAGTATTCAAATGTCTATAGCAACCTTGACTTGCTGATGTTAAATAAATGTTGTCTTATAAGCCATTCTGGTTGTTATTTCTGCACCATTATTCTAAAAATAAGGACAGGCTTTAGATTTTAAGGTTTAAAGATCCCATGCCATTCTATTTTATGATGCTTTAATATAGGTATTAGTGGGCCACAAACACAGTATTCAAAGACGACCCCGAAATTCAGCTGTGGTGCAGAGTTACAGTCACTCCGAAACAGTCGCACATTGAGCTTCCCCCAAACGCGCTGTTTCGGTGGGCGTGTCAAGGCAGGTCAAGGAGGGGGGTGGGGTTGTGGCCCTGAGCAGCTTGTAGCCACTACCATGCGCTCTGTATACGGTGGGCGTGTCAAGGCAGGTCAAGGAGGGGGGTGGGGGTGTGGCCCTGAGCAGCTTGTAGCCACTGACAGTACCATGCGCTCTGTTTACGGTGGATGTATCGCAATGGCTCGTAGAAACCCATATTATACATAGATATCTATATAATATATAATATTATCACCTGGCCCTGAGCAGCTTGTAGCCACGGTACCATGCGCTCTGTTTACGGTGGATGTATCGCAATGGCTCTTAGAAACCCATATTATACATAGATATCTATATCATATCATATATAATATATATTATCACGGCCAAAAGCTGTGTGAGCCTCCAGACGATAGGTTATTATGAATCTCCAACGACCGCGTCTACTTCAGATTGATGTGGAAGTGGAAGAACCAGAGACGTCGGAGAACCCGACGAAGTCCTTTGTGATTCATTATATCGTCCGGACGCGCACACAGCTTTTGGCCGTGATGTATTATTTGATATAGATATCTATGTATTATATGATATTATTTAGATATAGAGCAGAGCTCCAGGTCTGTAACGCAAGTGTTGTACACTTCCTTGTTATTTGGATAATTATTTAGATATAGAGCTCCAGGACTGTAACGCAAGTGTTGTACACTTCCTTGTTATTTGGATAACCGTTCTGCTGTTGGTGTTATGGCATAACACGTCGGAGTCTCGTCTCTGGTATTTCTACAACGAGACTCGTATTGGGGGTTATCTCAGCCATGGTTGAGAATGAATTGGGGGAAAGGAACTTTGGCTTTGACTCCCTGAAGTAGGCTACATGAACCACGACATGGAGGAGAAAGGGATTGTTGGCCGCGAATGTATCCCGCTTGAGCCCTGCTTCCCGCCGCCTCGGCAGCGGTCAGCGCTAATCACCGCATCCTGAAGCCGAGGCGGTGGTCCATAGGCTCCGGCGGGAGACGACCGCGGTCAACAATCCCTTTCTCCTCCATGTCGTGGTTCATGACTTCAGGGAGTCAAAGCCAAAGTTCCTTTCCCCCAATTCATTCTCAACCATGGCTGAGATAACCCCCACTACGGGTCTAGTTGTAGAAATACCATAGACGAGAGTCCGACGTGTTATGCCATCACACCAACAGCAGAACGGTTATCCAAATAACAAGGAAGTGTACAACACTTGCGTTACAGTCCTGGAGCTCTATATCTAAATAATATCATATAATACATAGATATCTATATCAAATAATACATATTATCACGGCCAAAAGCTGTGTGCACGTCCAGACGATATAATGAATCACAAAGGACTCTCCGACGTCTCTGGTTCTTCCACTTCCACATCAATCTGTAGTAGACAGAACCGCGCGCTGCCTGCTGCCGGCGCAAGGCACCACCGCCCGGCTGCCCGCTGCCGGGCGGTGGTGCTTCGCGGAGGTGGTGCCTTGCGCCGCGGCAACCGGCGGCAACCGGCGGCAGGCAGCATGTCGCAGTTCATGTACTTCGATGTCGTTCTGCCATTGCATTCAAAATTCTGTAACTAGCCTGTTACTACGAACTAAGCAACTACCATACACGTATTAGCATTTAGCACTAGCTCAATCACGACTCCTTCAGAATTCTTGTGGGTGGTTACGAACCAACCAAGTGGGCAGGGCCATGAATAATAGTTTGACAACGCTACGTCAGTGTCACCTTATCCAGATCGGCTCATTTCTTCTGCCTTTTTCCTTTCATTGCCTATTGCATTCAGCAGACAAACTGCATAGATTTCAAACTTACCACAGCTCACAAACTTATTCAGACCTATGTTATTTAACAAACAACAGGAAAAATGTGATTTTAATGGCATGGGCTCTTTAAAGATAAACCAGCTTGCAGACAGCGCTTAGTCATTCTTCACTAATACAGAGTATTTTTTTCTAAATGTAATATTTATTTGACTAATCTTAAGCTTAATTTGCTAAAAGTAAGAAAACTAAATATGTAATTGCTTATATTTAGTATATTTAAATTATTTTGAGGCTGTAAAACGTTTAAATTTAAGTAATCTAGTCTTAAAAACAGAATTTTATGCTTATATTTAACTTATTCTGAGGCTGTATAAAGCTTAATTTTAAGAAATGTAGACTTAAAACCAGCATTCTATGCTTATATTTAGTATAATTCACTTATTTTGAGGCTGTAAAAAGTTAAAATTTAAGTAATCTCATTTTACAACCAGCATTTTATGCTTATATTTAGTATATTTCACTTAATTTGGGGCTGTATAAAGTACAATTATAAGTAATCTGATCTTAAAACCAGCATTTTAAGCCTTCCAAATACCTCTTTAGACATGCTTATTTCTAGATTTAATTATCTTAATTCAAGAAATCTTGTCAAGTGAAATTATCTTGCTGCATGGACAGATAATTTCACTTGTTTTGAGTACATTTTAACTCAAATTTAGTGGTTTTATCTTGTTTTCAGACACCCCTTTTTTGCAGCACTCGTCTATATGATGTTATAGCTGCTGCATCTGCACCCTGTGTATTCAGAGAAGGATGCCAATTCTCTCTCTCACTCTCTCTCTCTGTCAATGTCCCTTTGGTGCAGGGTTGCTATAGAAGTCTAAGCTCTGGTAAGCATTGGATGCTTGCGTAGCCTGACCTGACGGTCAAATCCATGCTTATTGATCAGGGTTGTCCTGCATGTGTTGTTTGCCTCGGTAATGCTGATCAAACACACCCAATGCCACTGCACCTCTCAAAACAAACCAGTATTTTCGGATGCAATGATGATCAGCTGTAGCATCCTATGATTCAGATGGAGACCATTACAGTGTGCACACAAGCACACATGCACACACACACACACACACACACACACACACACACACACACACACACACACGCACACACACTGTGGCAACCCCGATCGTCGGCGGCTGAGGTTTCCCGAGGAGATGGATCAAACAAGGCGTGGGTTAACGTTCGTTTATTTGGTTAACCACTTATGAAAGAAAGGAACAAAGGAGTGAACTCAGGTTCTTCCGGGTCTGGGAATAAAGGGCGCCGCGCCGGGTCTGGTCCTGCTGCGGGGGGCGGGGTCTCGATCCCCTGCGTCTTCGGCGGCTTAGTCCGGGGGGGAAGCGTATTGGCATTAGCGGGGGTTCGGGTAATCTCCACCCGCTGCGTCTTTCCCGTTCGGTCGCGTTCTCCTGACTGGTGTCCACGCGGCCGTTAAGTCCCCTCCGCTGTCTTGCTCCGCCGGGTGCTCCGCATCTCCGTGATTGCGCGGGTGCGCTCGATGCTCCCTCCCGCATCGCTGCGCCGAGCGGCACATATCTCCCCCTGACTACCTGCCCGCGGAGAGGGCGCTGGCGGGGCTCGAACTCCTCCGTGGGATCGGGGTTGCCACACACCCCCCCCCTCAGCTGCAAGTCGGGGTCTGCCCGGCATAGGCCTAGGCAGGCGTCCCTCCGGGACAGTGCGTCTGCGTTGGCGTGTGCGCGTCCGGGCCGGTGGACCACCTGGAAGTGGTAGTCCTGCAGGGCCAGGAACCAGCGCGTCACCCGGGCGTTGGTGTCCTTGGCCGTGGCCATCCACTTCAGGGGGGCGTGGTCTGTGACCAGGGTGAAGGTGCGTCCGAGGAGGTAATAGCGGAGCTTCTCCACGGCCCACTTTATAGCCAGCGCCTCCTTTTCTACGGTCGAGTAGGCTTTCTCGCTGGTCAGGAGTTTCCGGCTGATGTAGGTCACCGGGTGCTCCTCGCCCGACCGGACCTGGGATAGGACCGCTCCCAGGCCCACCTCGGACGCGTCGGTGTGGACGACGAAGGGGAGGTTGAAGTCCGGGGTGATCAGGAGGGGCTCGGTGCAGAGGGCCCGTCGGAGGGACAAGAACGCCTCGTCGACCTCCTCTGTCCACTCGACCCGGTCAGGCAGAGCCCTCCGCGTCAACTCGTGGAGGGGGCTGGCCAGGGTCGCGAACGCCGGGATGAAGCGCTGGTAATATCCCACCAGGCCCAGGAACGACTTCACCTGTTTCTTCGTCCTCGGCCGGGGCCAGGTCTGGATGGTCTGCACCTTCTCCTCTTGCGGTTTTACGCTGCCCCTCCCCACCCGGTAGCCCAGGTAGGACGCCTCTTCGAGGCCCAGGTGGCACTTTTTGGGGTTGGCCGTGAGGCCGGCGGCTCGGAGCGCTCCCAGGACGGCACGGAGGTGATGTAGGTGCCGGTCCCAGGTGCTGCTGTGGATGACGATGTCGTCTATGTAGGCGGCGGCATATTCCCTGTGGGCCCGTAGGACCCGGTCCATCATGCGCTGGAAGGTCGCGGGCGCCCCGTGCACCCCGAACGGGAGGACCGTGTACTGGTACAGCCCGTCGGGGGTGGCAAATGCTGTCTTCTCCCGGGCCCGCTGAGTGAGAGGGACCTGCCAGTACCCCTTCGTCAGGTCCAGGGTGGTAATGAACCGGGCCGGCCCCAGCCGCTCTATTAGCTCGTCTATGCGGGGCATGGGGTAGGCGTCGAAGGCCGACACTTCGTTCAGCTTCCGGAAGTCATTGCAGAAGCGGTACGACCCGTCCGGTTTGGGGACCAGGACCACCGGGCTGGACCAGGCGCTGTGGGACTCCTCGATGATCCCCATCTGCAGCATGCTGGTGACTTCCGCTCGGATGGCGGCCCGCCGTGCCTCCGGAATGCGGTAGGGCCGGAGTCGGACTCTGACTCCCGGTTCCGTCTTGATGTCGTGGCTGACGGTCGCGGTCCTTCCGGGCCGCTCCGAGAAGACGTCGAGGTGCTGGAGGACCACTTCCTTCAGGTCCTGGGACTGGCTGGGGCTCAGCTGGTCCCCCACTGGTACCTCGGGCAGGGGTAGTTGGGCGGATAGGGACAGGAGGGCTGGATCCCGCAGGGCGGTTGGTGGGTGCCACTGCTTCAGCAGGTTGATGTGGTAGACCTGGATGGTCTTGCGCCTCCCTGGTTGCCGCACCCGGTAGTTGACTTCGCCGACGCGGTCGATGACGTCGTAGGGGCCTTGCCATTTGGCCAGGAACTTACACTCAGCAGTCGGGACGAGGACCAGCACCTGGTCCCCCGGGTTGAAGGTGCGGAGCTTGGCCCCTCGGTTGTACACCCGGGCTTGGGCTTGCTGGGCCCGACCGAGGTGTTCCCGGACCACGGGCCAGATCTGCGCCATCCGGCCGCGCATCTGCTCCACATGCTCGACAACGGTGCGGTGGGGTGATGGTTGGCTCTCCCAGGCGTCCCGGGCGATGTCGAGCAGCCCTCTTGGTCGCCGGCCGTAGAGGAGCTCGAACGGCGAGAATCCCGTGGAGGCCTGGGGCACCTCTCGAACGGCGAATAGGACATGCGGAAGCAGCTGGTCCCAATTCTTCCCATCGGCTTCCATGACCTTTTTTAGCATGGACTTCAGGGTTTTGTTAAACCTCTCCACCAACCCGTCGGTTTGGGGATGGTAGACGGAGGTCCGGAGGTGGCGGATCTGTAACAGACTGGTGAGGCCTTTCAACACCCGGGACATAAAACAGGACCCCTGGTCCGTCAGGATCTCCCGGACGATTCCCACCCGGCTGCATAAGACCATTAGCTCCCTCGCCACTGCCTTGGCGGTGGCGGCCCGTAGAGGAACTGCCTCTGGGTACCGTGTGGCGTAATCCACCATGACTAGGATATAGCGGTGACCTCGACTAGTCTTGGGGAGGGGACCTACGATGTCTAGCCCCAGCCGGTCGAACGGGACCTCTATCAGCGGCATCGGTATGAGGGGGTTCCGGACCGTGGGCCTCGGGGCGGTGTGTTGGCACTCGGGGCACGCCCGGCAGTAGTCCTCTACGTTCCGTTTTACCCCCGGCCAGAAGAATCGGTCCAGGATTCTGTCCCTCGTCTTGTCCACCCCCAGGTGAGCCCCCAATAGGTGTGTATGGGCCATGTAGAGGACCTTGCTGACGTACGGCCTTGGAACGAGCAACTGTTCTACCTCCTTACCCCCTCTCTGTACCACCCGGTATAGTAACCCCCCCCTTGTGCTGAAGTGTGGGTACCGCCTGTCACTCACCGAGTCCCGCGAGAGGCCCTCGTGGACCTGGACGTGTCCCCAGGCGTGGCGGAGGGCGTCGTCCTCCAGCTGGGCGGTGGCGAACTGTCCTCCCTTGCCGGGTCCTCCCCCGTCGGCCAGGGGGTAGTCGGTGAAGTCGATGAGGGGCGGAGACTCCTCCTCGTCTGGCGGAGGGGCCTGCTCGGAGCCCGTCAACGTGTCCGGGGTCCCCGGGGGAAGGGACACCGTGGACGAGGCGGGGGCCTGTCGTGCCGCCTCTCTCGGGGCCCTGTCGGGGGACTCGTTCGAGTCGGACCGGGAAGGCGTCGGGTGGGAGGCCATATAGGCGGGCCGGCTACGCAGCCGGCGGGGTCGGGTCCGAGGGGGTCGGACCAGCGTAACCACGCTCCCGGAGTCGAGCAGGGCGTGGGTGTCGTGCCTCCCCACGCGGACCGGTAGGCTGGGGGTGTCGGTCCTCTCGTGGGACCCGCAGGTGGTGCGGAGGCAGGCCCCCCCTCTCCTGTCGGACGGACTGGCCGTGGGCATGGATACGTCTCCGGCTCCGGGACAGTGGCGGGCCAGGTGGCCCGTTTGGCCGCACGTGTAGCACCTCCACTCCTCTCTCTGGGTCGGAGGGGCGGGCCCTCGGCGGTCCGCGATGGTCTGGTTCGGGTAGGCGGGTGCGCGGGTGGGCGGTGCCTGGGTGCGCTGGCTCTCCGGCGTCCGTCCGCGCCGCTCGGTCCGCGTCTCCCCCGCCCCCCCCGGGGCCGGGGTCGCCCCGCCGCACAGCCGCTGGGTGACCTGGTGGTTCTCCAGTAGCTCCACGAGGTCGTTCACCGTCCTGGGTTGGTTTCCGGAGGCCCAGCGTTTGGCCCCGGTGGGCAGGGCTCGGATGCAGCGGTCGATCACCAGCCGGTCCAGGTGCGGGGGACCCTCCCCCTCGACGAGCCACCGCTCCGCCAGGCGGACGAGTTGTGATACCTGGCTCCTCACCGAGCCCAGGGGGTCGTACACCCAGTCGTGGAACCGCTGCGCCTGGGCTGGGAGGCTGTGGCCGTAGTGGGCGAGGATGGCCCGCTTGAGCGTGGGGTAGTGCGCCGCCTGGGCCGTGCTGAGGTCGCGGTAGGCGCGTTGAGCGTCCCCGGACAGGAAAGGCGCCAGTATGTAGCCCCACTGGTCCGCTGGCCACCTCTCACGGGCCGCGGTCCGCTCAAAAATCTCCAGGTAGGCCTCAACGTCATCGTCCGGTCCCAGTTTGGTGAGCCGCTTCGTGGGGGCGGCGTGGGACGGCTCCCGTGCGAGCTGCTCAGCCATCCGGGCCATGCATCGCCGCAGCACCTCGATCTCCTCCTCCCGCGTCGCGGCCGGGACTCCGGGTTGACTCATGGTCCTCTAGGGTCTGCCGTGGGATCGCGTTGCCTGCATTCCCCACCACTGTGGCAACCCCGATCGTCGGCGGCTGAGGTTTCCCGAGGAGATGGATCAAACAAGGCGTGGGTTAACGTTCGTTTATTTGGTTAACCACTTATGAAAGAAAGGAACAAAGGAGTGAACTCAGGTTCTTCCGGGTCTGGGAATAAAGGGCGCCGCGCCGGGTCTGGTCCTGCTGCGGGGGGCGGGGTCTCGATCCCCTGCGTCTTCGGCGGCTTAGTCCGGGGGGGAAGCGTATTGGCATTAGCGGGGGTTCGGGTAATCTCCACCCGCTGCGTCTTTCCCGTTCGGTCGCGTTCTCCTGACTGGTGTCCACGCGGCCGTTAAGTCCCCTCCGCTGTCTTGCTCCGCCGGGTGCTCCGCATCTCCGTGATTGCGCGGGTGCGCTCGATGCTCCCTCCCGCATCGCTGCGCCGAGCGGCACATATCTCCCCCTGACTACCTGCCCGCGGAGAGGGCGCTGGCGGGGCTCGAACTCCTCCGTGGGATCGGGGTTGCCACAACACACACACACACACACACACACACACACACACACACACACACACACACACACACACACACACACACACACACACACACACACACACACACACACACACACACACACACACACACACACAATGATCTTCCTACAGGGGGGGAATCCAATCCCGGTGTGCCTGATGAGATTGTGTTTTGGATGGAGATAAATGGAGAATCATTAGTGAGCTGATAGCACCGAGAGAGAGAGAGAGAGAGAGAGAGAGAGAGAGAGAGAAAGAAAAAGAAGGGGGGGGCAGTCTTTCTCATTCACCTTGTTTACCAGGAGTATGACAGGCGCCTCAAACATAACCTGTACTGCATCCACCATTATGCAATAAACACAGAAACACACATGTACACATACACACAGGCACGCACAGGGACGTACACACACACACACACACACACACACACACACACACACACACACACACACACACACACACACACACACACACACACACACACACACACACACGGAGTATTTGAAAATGAAAATGTCCATTTGTACTTGCTGTGACTTAAAACACTGTGTGACACATACACACACAGAACCAAAACACGTAGTGGAACAAGACAGCGAGCCAACTGAACACAAAGCCCCATCTGCCAAATGAATCCACTGCATGTGTATCATTTGATTTCAACCATTTGATGGTTGAAAGGAGATTTATCATATCAGGCAATAAGGGGGTCTCGCTGGCGGAGGAGGAATGCAATGTAATTGTTTTTTCTCCCCATGTGCATTGCCAGGATATATATGCTGGGAACGGGTAAAAATAGCATTACATACAATGTGTATACTCACACTCACTGACAGAAACACACACAAACAAACCTTGACCCCCCCTCGCCCCCCCCGCCCCACACACACACACACACACACACACACACACACACACACACACACACACACACACACACACACACACACACACACACACACACACACAGGGCCCTATTTTAACGGTCTGAAACGCAAGTGGGAAGCGCAAGTAGCTTTGTGGGCGGTTCTACGGCGCTATCGCTATTTTACAGGCGGATAAATGACGCTTGCGCCGCGGCGCAAGTGTCAAAAGGGTTGGTCTGAAGCAGCCTAATTACCCGTAGGTGTGTTTTGGGCGTAACGTGCAACAAACCAATGAGAGTGCCAGCTCCCATCCCCTTTAAGAGCCATGAGCGCATTTGAATCGGACGAGTTGATATTTTGACAGCGCGTCTGCATTCTCCGATGAGACAGATGCACATGAATTTCAAACAGCAAATGGCTTAGTTTATTGCCAAATAATATGGCCTAATTCACACATGGAATAAGGGGTTTTCTTCCACAACTTCAGAAATACTGAGTCCTCAAATAAATTTCGGCAAAGAAAACGTATGATAGGCTATAACATATGATATGCGGTAACTGTGGTTCTATTTAATGATATACGCAATACATTATAAACATTGTTTCTTATCAGTATTGTATGCTATCCTAATATGCATGTGTCCCCGCGGTAATAGACATTGCCATTGATTATATTATGCGTTACGTTTTTAGTTTGCCCAAGTGAAGGAGTTCAAGTAGGCTACCTCGGGGTCTTGTTCGCGAGTGAGGGAACTATGGAGCGTGAGATTGGCCGGAGAATCGGAGCAGCGGGGGCGGTATTGCGTTCGCTTTACCGCACCGTTGTTACGAAAAGAGAGCTGAGCCGCAAGGCAAAGCTCTCGATCTACCGGTCGATCTTCGTTCCTATCCTCACCTATGGTCATGACGGGTTGGGTGATGACCGAAAGGACGAGATTGCGGGTACAAGCGGCCGAGATGAGTTTTCTCAGAAGGGTGGCTGGCGTCTCCCTTAGGGATAGAGTGAGAAGCTCAGCCATCCGTGAGGAACTCGGATTAGAGCCGCTGCTCCTTTACTTAGAAAGGAGTCAGCTGAGGTGGTTCGGGAATCGGGCATCTGGTAACGATGCCCACTGGACGCCTTCCTTGGGAGGTGTTTCAGGCACGTCCAGTGGGGAGGAGACCTCGGGGAAGACCCAGGACTAGGTGGAGAGATTATATCTCAACACTGGCCTGGGAACGCCTCGGGATCCCCCCGTCAGAGCTGGTCAATGTGGCCCGGGAAAGGGAAGTCTGGGGCCCCCTGCTTGAGCTGCTCCCGCCGCGACCCGACCACGGATAGTTTAGTTTGCGTGTGTTTAAACAGAGCACACACGCGCGCCCGCATTCATTCATTCTTTTTAACACTCACTCGCGGTAAAACAATGTTTTTCACGATCAAATAGGCCTACTCATCAATCCTAAAAGTTATGGGCATGTAGGCCTACACGATGTCTGTGTCAAGAAAATATGTGTTTGCTGTACGGTGTTTGGAGATGCATTGATTTAAAAGTACAACTTATTACCGCTGCATCAGCTGTTCTTTCCCAAATAATTTACCAAGAATGTGCGGCTAGGTTAGCCTGGTTCTACCAGACTCTCGTACTTCACTTCATTTCATTTCATTTGTACAGAGAGTCTGGACCTAATCAATTGACAAACGTTAACTCACTTGAAGGCGGGTGTCTGTTGAAGTCTAAAATGATTGGAACTGCCCAGTGCCACTCTGGATCTGCCATAACCAATCGCTAACGTTTGGTTGTGACGTATGTCATGCGCCGGGAATCACGCGCAGGTTGTACACAAACCAAACACCTTGCGCGTCTGCACGAAAATGTCCGTCAACGACAGCTGCAGGTTTTGTTCGTCGAATTTAATTTATCAGGGAAAAATTGCACATTGTAAATCAACTACCGACCTACAACAACAACTCAAACTGGCGTACGACTTCATCGTCATTGTTCTCAGACACGCCCTCTGTTCGCTGATTGGTGGCCGCTGTGGCGGCACAAGAAAACCAAATTACATACAGCAGGTCCAGACCTAGTACTGAAGGGAAATTCAAATTGAGCGGAAGTACTTAGGCGGGCGGAGCCAGGCTACGGCTAGGTAGATGAGAGAAGCAAAGTGTATGCGCGAGGTGCACAAGCAATCCGTATGCATCGCATGTGCATGTATGCATGCGCCCTTAAAATAGCATCTGAACAACGCGCCACTGACTTTAAACGAGGTATTTCCTGGTCAGTAGCGCAATGGTATTCAGAGACGGCCTCCTCCTTCCGCCGAACCGCCCCTTGGGGCGCATGATCAATCCCTAATTTACCGGCGAGTGGCGCTGGTGGGAAAATAACGCACTGCGCCAGTTGTAAACTAGCAACGACACATGCGCCAGTGACTAAGTCACTTGCGCCGGATGCAAGATAGGGCCCACAGTCTTTCCTCTCCTTTGTTCCTTATGTGAAAATTGACACAGCTACGAAGGTCAAAGGCGGCCCGCCCTCTTGCTCTCTTCAACTCCTTTTTTCCTCTCCACCCCACACACACACACACAGAAACTATTTCTCTCTCTTTCTCTCTGGCTCTGTGTCTCTCCCTCCGCAGACAGGAGGAAGGAGTTGTTTGTAAATGTACAGGGGGGACAGGTGAGCCACAGCTGAAAGCATTGGGCTATACCTCGGATAGTATCTTCCTGGCCGGCTGGATGTCTGGCTGGCTGTCTACTGAGCGTGGAGCACTGGCACGACCGGCTCGCCGAGCTACACAGGGATTAGGGGAGGCTAACATAGCGAGACTACGGTCTGCACCATAACAGAACACACACACACACACACACACACACACACACACACACACACACACACACACACACACACACACACACACACACACACACTACATAAGGCAACTTTATTTATATAGCACGTTTCATACACAAGGCAGACTCAAATTGCTTCACATATAAACATTGTCATACAATAAAATAAAATAAAATAAGAGTAAATGAAAGTAAATGAAAACATATGCAAAGAAATTAGTTGAATACAGCAAGACTACAGTACTATTACAATTGTTTATGTTGTAAAGTGCAGCACTGTCATAGCTAAACAAAGTCATATTACCACTTGTAACAGCCAGAGCCAATATTAATAGTCAATATTCTGCTCTGAACCAAATAACGAACAAGACCAGAATTTCAACAACCTCATATCAGCCGGCAGCTATAAACATACAAATGTGAGTGCAGGTGTTTGCGTGCGTTGATGTATATGCAGGTGTGTGTGTGCGTCTGCATCTGTGGCCGTGATTGTATGCGTGTGTGTACATGTGCATGTGTGTGTTTGTGTGTACGTGTGTGTGTGTGTGTGTGTGCCTGTGTGTGTGCATGTTTTCAGAGTCACAGAGGGAAGCAAAAGGAATTTTGATTGAATCAAGATTAATCATCACACAGTGGCTAAACTCAAGCTCGTCATTTCCACCCAAAATATGGGAAGCAACGGCATACATGGAAAAGGTTCAAACCCTGTCACCCGCTCTCTCTCCCATGCACGAAAGCCCCTCCTTACCCTCTCCTCCTCCCAACAAAATTTACATATAGATGTATGGACACATGTATGGACACACGTCTCAAAGGAAGGCCACTGATTGGCTGGGAGCAGTTGCAACAGAAACAACTTTATTTTTGTCTCTCTGACAATCTAACTGCCTTGACAATTTTTCTCATTACAGTCCCCCTCCAAACATCCCCTGTTCCCCGGCTGTAGGAGGATGTAGGCAGAAAGGATGGCCCTGTGAGATAGACTGAAAAGTGTTTTAAGGAAATTCTATATGCATTCTACACTTTGAATACAAGACCAACAATCCTTTCATAACAGCACTCGGCAGTTGCATGACCTCTTGCTGGTACACAATCTCTTGACCACTATTCCTACAATGCTCTTGGTGTATTATTCCGTGTGCCAGGCATGTGTGTGTATCTGTGTATGTAAATGATACTTGGCAATTGTGTTCAACATGGAGATCGTACATCACTCTGCTGTGTCATCAAGAAACTGAGAGAAAGAGGTTGGGATTGGTCCGGATGATAATGCAAGCAACAGAAACACCACTCAAGAATTTAAGGATAATTTGCCTCAAGCAATTTAAGGGAGAATTTTCTACTTTTCAACTTTGAAAGGATCACTGACAAGTACCCAGGCAGGGGGCAGGATACTGAGGGGACTATGATGTACTCATTGGGTGCTGGATTCAATTCTCAAAAGATCCAAAGCTTAGCTGTTGGCATCCGAGAGAGATGTGCCGAAGTCCTACCTGCACCTTAAAATGAATCTGAATTCAGTGGTTTCACAAGAAGGCTAAATGAATGCTAACTGAATAAATAGCTGTGAGAGTAAACACAGATGGTTCACCAGAGTAGTAGTCGTGCAGGCAGGTCCTGCAACTGGAACCCAACCCCGTGTTTTATGTGTGTGCGTGCGAGGGACCTGCAGCAGTTTTTCCAGTCCATCACATAGTCAAGGACTCAATGGAGTGGCTGCGGGCCAGCTGAGGGCCGGCTGCTGCACGCTGAACGGCTCCTTTATCTTATTATGGATTAGAAGCCATCAGTGGAGCAACGAGGAAGCATAATGCACTGCACACTAGATTACCCAACACACACACAGCAATAAACTTATGGAGTGACACACGCACACAAAAGACATATGCACAGACATTCATACGTACGCATGCGTGTTCATACGTGTTAACTTCTAACACCCATGCAAAAGCATGCATCTACGTAAACACACATACATACACACACATAGTGCCCAGAGTGCTGTCAGAGCAGCCTTCATTAAGGCCCAATCCCATTTCTAGCCCTTACCCCTTCCCCTTCCCCCTTCCCCTTACCCCTTCCCCCTTCCCCTTACCCCTCCCCCTTACCCCTTCCCCTTGCCCCTCAATACAGAGGGGTAAAACGTTCCCCTAAGAAATGGGACGCCCCTCCATTACGTGGCTTCATCGTCGCTGACTGCTATGTCAACAGAAGCCACGAGTAGGCATGTTTCAGATCAAGCATACGTTGCGTTGCGTTGCCTCACATAACATAATGAATTAGTGGATAAAAACGTCAGAAATGCTGGCGTTAACTTCCCTATGTGATGCGACGCGTCACATGGCTTTAAAAACTCGCTGGATCTCCATTGTAACTGTCCGTCTGCTTTTCTGTGCATATGCTCTTTCAAATAAATGCAGACATAAGATACTCCCCTCAACATATCAAAACATTGCCATAGGATAGGATAGGATTTTATTTGTTGTCATTGCACATACACACACACACACACACACAGGTACACACAGGTACACACAGGTGCAACGCCAAACCACTCCCCAGGGAAACAAAAGGCATGCCATAGGGAACAACGAAACCAACTTACTTAGGAACCAATATTTGGTGGAATGAAGGTATGAACAATGATAAAAAATAAAACAAAATCAAATTAAATTTAGCTCGGCTACACACACACACACACACACACACACACACACACACACACACACACACACACACACACACACACACACACACACACACACACACACACACACACACACCAAAATACTAAATTACAACAAAAACAATGGTCTCGTTTGGTTGATACATTAATTAGGCAATTGGTATAATGACACAGACATTCAGTGGGCTATTGAGCTCAACACAGAAATACCAAAGTAGAAAACAGACGCAAGAATGAAAAGATTGAACAACGTAAGTCTCACTCCCACTGTTTTCTGGCGATCATTTTCGATTTTAGGAACTCATTGTCCCTGGTCCCCCTGAAATGAATGAGCCGTCTGGTCTCCTGTGGTGTCCCTGATGTAAAGGTGGAAAAGGAAATCTTCAGTTTGACAGGCGAGCGACGTAGCCTAGGTGGCAGCTTTACCGATATCAAAGCAGTGCGCCGGTATAATCAACCAAGGAATAGTAGTAGTAAGCATATCCACTGCACACAAATGTTACTTGAAACCTTAACATGTCATGTCAAGGGTTATCGGATATCTATCTCAACAAATAGCGATAGCGGAACACATTAGCATCGGCTTCTAGTGATTCAAAACAAACTTGACTAGTGAATCAAAACAAACTTGACTAGTGATTCAAAACTAACTTCACAATTAAAAACCGCTCGAAAATAGTATTATTACACCAGTCTGCCGTAATTAAAGTGCTGAAAATACTTACATTTGTGCGTGTCCTTCGCTTGAACCATCGCTGCTGTTTGTTTATTTGGCGATTTCGGTTGGCCACTAGAGAGCGCTAAAATCTTGTATAGTTCAACGGTTATTTACCGTTATGTAATGTTTTATATCGAGCTCAGAGATCGCATTGTCCGTGTATGACTTCGAGCTGAATATACAGTCAACTTTACATCATGAGTCCGAATGATAACAACTAGTAAAAATGCATTTTCGGCCGGATTTTCCTCGAAGCCCTCCCTTTGAAGTGTGGTCATTGGATAGCTTCGTTTCAAGCTACGTTTTGGCTTCGTTTCAAGGGCTACGTAGCATTTTGTCTTCGCCCTACCCCTTAACCAAAATGAGAATTGGGACACCCTTACCCCTTCAAACCAAGGGGGAGGGGTAAGGCGGAGGGGTAAGGGGTAGAAATGGGACGCAACCTAAGCCTGCAGCCTTGAGGCCCGGCTCAATGCGATTCATACCAGCAGATACACACACACACTCTTCTGCTAGCTCAGTCTCAGCAGGGAATAAACTACACACAAACACACACACACACACACACATACCCGTTTGTCGGGCTATAGGGACAATTTTCAATTTTTTGCTCAAATCAGACTGGGCATAGGTTTACGAGGACACCGGGTTCCGGTGGTGCTAGAGCTACAAAAAACATATGTAAAATCATGAAAAAAATCTGCGAACCTATACACGACTTAAAATTAAAAGATTTTCTTTGCACAACTGAGATATAAGAAATGGCTGTTTTTCAGACTTTCTGGTGGTTTGTAAGGACTTCTCTGTAACAAGGTCTATAAGGACAGTGTGGTATACAAGGACAGTGATGTCATCATACACACACACTAAAGCTGTGTTCGAAATCGTTCCCTATCATGGATGTAGTGCACTAAATAGGGTGCACGCCATTTTGTAGGGTGTTCGAATTCTCAGTGGTCCACTATATAGGGCACTATATAGTGGACTTAAAATAGGGTACATACGATGTTCCCTACATGTTACTCCCGTATACCACAATGCAATGCGGTCGTGTTTTTCCGGAGGAGAAGAAGAAGCTGAATAACCGCGAAAACGAATACATTTAATGATGGAGTCTCCGGCTTTCGTTTAGAAATGTCAACAATTTATTTGGGATTTAACATAGAATATTTAACATTCAAAATTAATAAAAAAATACTTGAACAAGGAAATGTAACATTCAACATCAATACAACCTCCAGCTTTCCTCGTGAGTGCCTGGTATGTTTACATGATGTGGGCGCATCTGTCTGCGTCACACAAATACCCGGCGCATTTACTGACGCAAATGACGTTTAGAAATGTTCAGCGTAGTGTCCGAATTCTCGTTCCCTATTCCCTATATAGTGCACTAAATCATGTACACTATATAGGGAATAGGGAACGAGTGTATAGGGAACGATTTCGAACACAGCTTAAGTATAACCTGTTTTGAAAGGACAAAAGGTCTATAAGGACAGGTCACCATACACATACACCAAATATAACCTGTTTTGAGAGGACACATGGTTTATAAGACCTAAGTGACTGAGGCACACCATTATAATAATATGGAATATATTAAGAGGTCATTTTTGTTTTCTTTGTTGACCTCTGTTGTGCATTACATTGTGGCACATAAGTTGAACTAAGTGTAAATAACTCATCACATCGAGACATCATTTGCAGATGATGAACAGTACATGAAGAGCATAATCACTCCATTCTACACTTCTTCCTCTAGAAAACATCAGTTCATCCAATCAAACTGTCAAGTTACAAAAGTTTACAGATAACACCACGGCTCTTATCTGATGGGGTCTACCTACCGGTGGGCCAAGTGTCATTAAATCAACTAAGAGCATAACACAAAAACAGTGCTTGCATCCACTAGGACGAACTCAACCCCACCAGCACATATCGTTGCATCCTTGCTCCCTAGTATTATGTCCTGAACCAACTGCTAACCTGCAATCATGTTTCTCTCACTTTCTGATCAAACACGATAACATTTTACTGGCCCATAGCCCCTAAAATCGACCTTTAGAAGTGACCTGGACTTTTAACATCAACATGAATAAAGGAATCTAATTTCTCCAAATATAACTAACTACACTTGCTTCTTACCAACCCACTCTTCAAAAACATGTTTATCTACTTTGGGATATTATCACTAATTACAAAGTGAGGGTATACACTCACCTAAAGGCTTATTAGGTACACCATACTAATATTAACTTAACTCATCTACATTTAAGCCAATTTTTTTGAAAATAATTATTTATTATACAATTATCATATGTTTGTCATTATTAACACACAACACAACATTTGTTCAATCACTGACTTATATTTGATTTGGTTCCCTCAAGAATCTCTTCCTTAACAAAGGACAGCATTTTAAAAATGAATAAAGTAAAATAAAAGTGAATCCTGACATTAAAGGTCCCATGACATGCTATTTTATGTATTCTTTAATATAGGTATTAGTGGGCAACTAACACAGTATTCAAAGACGTTCCCGAAATTCAGCCGTGGTGCAGAGTTACAGCCACTCCGAGCCAGTCGCACATTGAGCTTCCCCCAAATGCGCTGTTTTGGTGTCTGTAGCTATAATGCAAATGAGGAGGAGCAAGGCGGGTCAAGGAGGAGGGTGGGGGTGTGGCCCTGAGCAGCTTGCAGCCACGGTACCATTCGCTCTGTTTACAGTGGATGTATCGCAATGGCGAGGCGCACACAGCCTTTAGCCGTGTTCTGTAAATATTCTAGAACACACGGGAGTCCTGGAGCTCTATATCAAAATATTATCAAAATAGACTCGACCGGCGCTCGCAAGGTCGAGTCTCATTGGCGGGCCAACGTCTCTGGGCGGGCCAGACAGAGTAAGGGGAGGAGATGAGATTCCTGATGACGTCAACAATACAGACATTCCAAATCAGCGCACTTGAGCCTCCGTTTTTTCAAAGGCGAGCAGAACAGCTAGTGCTCGTTTTACACCAAACGCAAGTTTTAGCAATTGGGGGACCATAGGCAGGCTAGGGGAACTCATATTTATGTTATAAAACCTCATAAAGTGAGATTTTCATGTCATGGGACCTTTAAAAGGCCCAGGCTAACCACAAAGCAAAACAAACAAACAAAAAAATGCCTGTGAGCAAAATAAATGAAGTGACCTAACCCATTTTTGAACACAGGACACCAACTTGTAAAACATGCCTAGAAAGGCTCAAGCTATCCAAAAGTGCATTTAGCGTTTAGAATTTGAATGCCTTTTAAAGGCCAAGCCTCTGTTACGTACAAAATCTCGAATGTTTTGAATGGATCTTGTCTCCAAGATAGGGTGTTCCTTTTCCTTGCACTGCAGGCACTGCCCACTGGTGGCAGTGACACCATTTTCAACAAAAGGCCTCAGATGTTTTATCACGGCTTGTATCTCCTCACCAGACCATGGTCTCTTCGTACACCGCCTTGATGAAACACGGAAACCTGAACAATTAAAAAAAAAGGTTAGAAGATAAAAAAAGATTTACTTGCAAGGATGTACTAGATCTGCTAAAAAATTAAGTTGGATTGTTTTCATTAACATGACATTTCATTACACTGCTTGTTAAAAACAAAATACACCCAGCTTCTTTATATGATTTATGTGTGTTGACATTAGCAAGTGTGCCTAGTGTGCCTAGTCACCGCATTTAAATCATACCTTGAGTAACTGAGTCAGGGAGATGAGGTGAACCAGAAGTTACACAGGCAGAGTTCCCCTGGTCATCTAAAAAAACCATTGCACAGTATGGGCTTAAAGAGCCTGTCTGCCTTCCAATCAAACACCATGGGTATAGAGGGGATACATGTAAAACTGTAATATATTCTACTACCATGCACATGACAAGCAGACAGCCATTTCTATATTATAATAACTATGCTCATGGCAAAGTTGTTGCCAGAAGTTAACAACATTTACTCAAAACTGTAACTGACCACTGGCAAGGTCTGCTGAGAACACAGGGGATGACACCTCCTGGTGCTGGACACCAACTTCTCCAATCCCCTCTTTCGCAGAAGAAGTGCCACTTTGACCGCTGACACAGTGCACCTAAAAAAATGAAGATGTTTAATAAAACACTGAAAATTGTGTTCCATGGAACATCACAGTACTTCTAACCATTGGTAAATTTCAAAACACAGGTAAATTCAAACCTGACTCAAGCAGAGTCATTTGGCACAGCTCTGGATGATTGACACCCTGATCTTGATTGGGTCTCTGTACAAAAGAACACAGGGACATCCAGTGCTCGACTTTCCTAAAGTCATAAAACCACATATAGGCATAATATACTCAACTCACATCCCTGACAGATGATATTCTACTCAAAATGTCCATCAAGACATAGAAAAATGGCCTGATATCGCCACATTATTCATGCTGCAACCCCTTAGCAGGCATGACATGCATTGCCAGAAGTTAACAACATTTACTCAAAACTGTAACTGACCACTGGCAAGGTCTGCTGAGAACACAGCAAGGTGCAATATGCAAAGATGAACAGGCATCAACTGGTACAGATGGGAATACTGCATACAGTATGTGCAAAGACAGAATATTTAACAAGATTTAGCAATCATTTAGGATAAGGGAGGCATGTCACTGCATAACAAATTTCAGCATCAAGCCGCAGGAAACAGCTGACAATGCACCATATAGGTACACATTGATGCCACAAGTAAGAATGTGCATTAAAGAGAAAAAAACGATATTCCTTAACTAGCCACTTTACAAGCAAGTGCTGTAGTTTCTACATCTGTATGTGAGACAGGGGAATATTCATGTTATGTGAGGACAGTTTGTAACACAGACAACCTCATGGTATGCAAGGACACTGTCCTTCTGACTTTCAATGACATCCTTGATCAAACTCTAAGTCTTGCATTATTGAACTCCCAGTGTATGGCACACTCAGAAAAAAAAACTGTGTTGGGAGGACACCATGGTTAGTAAAACCATCCATATGGATAAGGGAGGCATGTCACTACCTAACACATTTCAGCATCAAGCCGCAGGAAACAGCTGACAATGCACCATATAGGTACACATTGATGCCACAAGTAAGAATGTGTATTCAAGAGAAAAAAACGATATAACTAGCCACTTTACAAGCCAGTGCTGTAGTTTCTACATCTGTATGTGAGACAGGGAAATATTCATGTTATGTGAGGACAGTTTGTAACACAGACAACCTCATGGTATGCAAGGACACTGTCCTTCGGACTTTCAATGACATCCATGATCAAACTCTAAGTCTTGCATTATTGAACTCCCAGTGTATCGCACACTCAGAAAAAAAACTGTGTTGAGAGGACACCATGGTTAGTAAAACCATCCATACTGAATAGAAGACATTTCCATTATTGAACTCCCAGTGTATGGCGCACTCAGAAAAAAAAACAGTGTTGGGGGGACACCATGGTTAGTAAAACCATCCATACTGAATAGAGGACATTTTCACTGTAGCTGCAAGATGTTTACTAAAACACTGAAAATTGTGTTCCATGGAACATCACAGTACTTCTAACCATTGGTCAATTTCATAACACAGGTAAATTCAAACTCACCTCACAAGCAGAATAATTTGCCGCAGCTCTGGATGATTGACACCCTGATCTTGATTCGGTCTCTGTACAAGAGAACACAGGGAGATTCAGTGCTCGACTTTCCTCAAGTCATAAAACAACATATAGGCATAACATACTCAGCTCACATCCCTGACAGATGATATTCTACTCAAAATGTCCATCAAGACATGGAAAAATGGCCTGATATCGCCACATTATTCATGCTGCAACCCCTTAGCAGGCATGACATGCATTGCCAGAAGTTAACAACATTTACTCAAAACTGTAACTGACCACTAGCAAGGTCTGCTGAGAACACAGCAAGGTGCAATATGCAAAGATGAACAGGCATCAACTGGTACAGATGGGAATACTGCATACAGTATGTGCAAAGACAGAATATTTAACAAGATTTAGCAATCATTTTGGATAAGGGAGGCATGTCACTGCATAACAAATTTCAGCATCAAGCCGCAGGAAACAGCTGACAATGCACCATATAGGTACATATTGATGTCACAAGTAAGAATGTGTATTAAAGAGAAAAACGATATTCCTTAACTAGCCACTTTACAAGCAAGTGCTGTAGTTTCTACATCTGTATGTGAGACAGGGGAATATTCATGTTATGTGAGGACAGTTTGTAACACAGACAACCTCATGGTATGTAAGGACACTGTCCTTTGGACTTTTAATGACATCCTTGATCAAACTCTAAGGCTGCATCCGAATACTCGTACTTGCATACTATATAGTATGCATTTTGTAGTATGCGAAAAATCTAGCGCGTCCGAATACTCTAGTATGCATTCTGTAGTACGGAAGTCGTTTCCGAATGCATACTACCGCCAAAGTGAACCACAGACCACACTACGCTATCCCACAATGCAACCGGAGTCTGGTAACAAACGAAGAAGAGATGGCTGACCCGACACCACCAACAGCGGCTTTTTATTTGTGTGTGTGTGTGTGTGTGTGTGTGTGTGTGTGTGTGTGTGTGTGTGTGTGTGTGTGTGTGTGTGTGTGTGTGTGTGTGTGTGTGTGTGTGTGTGTGTGTGTGTGTGTGTGTGTTCAATAAAAAAGGAAAAATTAACTTCAATCGTCTTTTTCACGGAGTAACAAATAACTGTAAATGTATTATTATTATTCCAAAAAAATGACTTACCAAATGTCCACATATATACAACATAACCTGCCGGTAAGTCGCTCTACGAGATGACCGACGACGACGCCTTCTAGCAGAGATATCCATTTCAAGAGCCATTCGCGTAGAAAGAGACATTTTTTTATTTAATAGCAACGATAACAAGACGGAAAACAGGTACATTTTGCCGCCATCTGGGGGGAGATACGTCATCTCCAAACATCCGGTGGAGTTTCGGCGGCGTTCGGAGGCGTTCTACGCATGTCTGTAGACCGTACTACACAGTCAAGTGTAGTATGGTCAAGTAGTAGACACTAGACAGAAATAGTATGTACTAGGTATTCGGATGCAGCCTAAGTCTTGCATTATTGAACTCCCAGTGTATGGCACACTCAGAAAAAAAAACTGTGTTGAGAGGACACCATGGTTAGTAAAACCATCCATACTGAATAGAAGACATTTCCATTATTGAACTCCCAGTGTATGGCGCACTCAGAAAAAAAACTGTGTTGGGGGGACACCATTCTTAGTAAAACCAACCATACTGAATAGAGGACATTTCCACTGTAGCTGCAAGATGTTTACTAAAACACTGAAAATTGTGTTCCATGGAACTGGACATCAATTACACAATTGTGTTATTGTACAGTTGAACTGACTAAAACAGAGTAACAATTAAAATGACCCTTGAATATGATCGGCTGGATCACATTTGATCCTGTTGTGAAATTCCCATCACATCTCTGCATTTTGTTCTATGTTAGTACACCTTAGAAAAGTTACGCTGTCTGCATTTGTGAATTACTTGCCAACAATTCAGCTAGAGAAAATATATTTTGCGGAAGAATTGTTGTTTACGAATAGTTCACTACATTTTCCTGTGCCCTCGTACAATAAAACTATGCCAGGTGTAGATGGTGATGCTTTGTGTTGTGACCTACTTCTTTCCTTAGCCATTGTAAAACAATGGGACAGCCGTATTCAACCTGATGTCATATTGCAGGACTGGACTTCTGGTCTTTCTCTGGTCTCTGTAGAATACAGGAAAGAATATGAAGAAGGCCAGGGAGGGTGGTGTTGTGCATCACTCTAGAAGCAACCACACTGTCTCTGGTTCACATTCTTTATAGACACAATATGTTTATACGGCCACCATAACTAATGTAAAAAACATCTCAGTAAACATGGCCATATGTGGCATAAATGTTTCTCAATCATCTATAGCACACCATTGACAACTAGATAAAACATTTAGTCAAACAGTCACTGACCTTCAATACGGACTGTGGGTGGCATGATTTGGGCTTGGAAACGGTCTTTGATAGACTCTTGGGCAGCAGTGCTTGTAACAGTAGGGGGAATCTACAAAACATTCAGATAAGCTTGCTGTCATCATCTGGGAGAGAGACACGATTGACTAAAAACCAGATTGAAGACCACCAAGATGTGACTTCTCACCAAGCTGTGACTTCTGTTTTTTGGTTATGATTGTTGGCACTAACAAGCGATAGCTGCGCGCCTCCTATTTGCAACGGAATTTGTTTAAGATATAAAACCATTTCATTTAACACACAAAAACTAAAACAGATATTTTCGTTTTTAAATAAATATTTGGAAACGAAAAATGTTAGCCGAACATGTTTTCCGCAGTGTGCCTCTCTTGCATTGAGCGGGTCTACAGGATCGCACTCTGCACAACCCAGTCAGTAAAAAAGTGAACGGTTTCGGTACGGTAGGCATACGCCTCCGTAGTCAACGCTGTCCAAGCATCGGTGAGGATGGCAACTTTCTCCGTTATGGACAGGATCTCACGGAGCGAGGCTTCTGCTTCGCTGTACATCTTCTCCAGCCGCACAGTCATAGTTTGGCGACATGGCACTGTAATCTGCCTCGAGAAATGCGATCAGATCGCGGAAGTCCCGTCGCTGGCATAGGCTACCGTATTTAAAATAGCATGCATATGCATTAGTTATATTCTTAATTTAATTTACAGAGCAATCCCTGCAACGTTTTTAGCTTAACTATAGAATAGACTAGGAGGATGAGTGTGTGTCTGATGGCGGGGGGGGGCATCACGATGGTGGCTCTCCATCGTGATGTCGGTCAGCCGGCACAACCCTAGCGCTGGACATTAAGCTTGACAAGCCATAACCTCTGGCTATACTTTCCTCACGTGGGAGTTAATGTTGGGCTACTTAATATTTAGGCCATTCGTTTTCTAGATGGGCGAGTCCCTCTACCTCTTCAGAGAAACTGGAATAATTCAGACTTCAAATAAAGTAGAACAACATTGATAGTCACCATTGTAACCCCCTCTCCCCCTCCCTCAATACCACTGTGCCGTTCGTGGTTTAGGCTAAGCGTTCTACCAAGCTAATGCTAAGCATAAATAGCAACGTTTTAATGTAGTTTGCTAGCGGAATTGACGTTAGTAAAAGTCTGACGCCTCTGATGAAAAGCAAACAAAAACAAAATACGTTTTCAGCTAGCTGCTAGCAATCTAGCAATGCTCTAAATACAATAGTGTTAATCTTACCAAACCATTTCCATTTACCATTTCTTACCTCCTCTCCACAATGTGCATTTCCAGAACTCCCAGCAAATGAATCTGGTGATCACAGACGTAGTAGCTCTCTTCTATCCAGCCAATCAAAATGAGCATGCGCAGTGTTGAGTTAGCGTCTAATTTCGCGCGTTGTGTATAATCTCCCGCGCTTGTGTATAATTTCCCGCGCTTGTGTGTCGCAGCATGCAGGGACCACGACCACCGATAGGGGCAGTGGCGGACACACAAATATACAAAATATGTCAGGTTTTTGGTACATAAGGACTTTTGAGAAAACCACTTTTTGGGTATTAAAACATGCTGAGAAAAGGTTTAAAAAGGTTTATTTTTATGAGGACAGCCCTGTCCTCATATACCAGAGGGTCCTCGTAACTCTTTGAAATGTCTTGAAATCTGTCCTTATATACCCCAAAACAAACACACACACCTTGACGCCCCTCCTCCCACTCACTGACAGAAACACACACAAACAAACCTTGCCCCCCCCTCGCCCTCCCCGCCCCACCCACACACACACACACACACACACACACACACACACACACACACACACACACACACACACACACACACACACACACACACACACACACACACACACACACACACACACACACACACACACACACACTAGGGCTGCAGGATGTATCGGCTATGCACGATATATCGATATAATTTCCAAAGGGGATACAAGATTTGACAATATCGTTTATATCGATAAGCGTTAAAATGGTCAGTTTCCCCCTCAAGCGTCTGCAGCGCTTGCCTTGGAGACTGTGAGCGCGACCCCTCCCCCTCCCACTCTGTCTTTCCGAACGTGCCGTGTGCAAAGACGCCTCATTCCCTCCCCCGCCGCCCCCTCACAACACAACAAGCATGGATGATACCCGTAAAGAAAACGAGACGGCGGCGGGAGACGAAATTGTTTCAAAAAGGAGAAACAACGGCTCCATAATGTGGAAATAGTTCGGGTTTAAAAAAAACAGATGAGCAGCAGCTGCAGGTCATCTGTAAGAGAGTGTAGCAAAACCGTTGCGACTAAAAGTGGAAGCACGACAAATCTGTTCCGCCATTTACAGCAGCGGCACAAAGTGCAGTATGAGGAATGCGTAAAACTCTGTGGCTGTGCTGCTGCATCACCGGCCTCGACAGTTTCTTATGCACCGAAACCAGGGCCGGCGCTCGGCAAATGTGTTGGGGGCGCCCTCTGGTGACACTCTTAATTAATTAATTAATTAAAATATACGAAACAAGCGAAATGAAACCAAACATGTTCCCAAATGGAACGGAGAAGGGAGGGGGCGGGGGATTAAAGTTACGGGGCACTGAAACCCTCACCGTAGTACGCAGGACAATGCGACAAAGCCAATGCTCTTAATGGTAGCTAATGTGTGTAACCTATAGCTTTATATTGTTTTGCATAGGTGATTATTTTGTGAAGAAGGTGAAAAACGTCCCTTTTTTTTTTTTAAACATGTTCACTCAATTCTGTTGAAAATAACGATAAAAAAAATCACATGTTGCAGTAATACTGACCTATGTTTTAATAAAAGTGCTTGCAACATCTCACATTTGGCTTTTGACTTACAAAGAAAACATCTAACCCACTCTATAGAAAATATCGAGATATATATCGTATATCGCCATTCAGCCAAAAAATATCGGGATATCATATTTTGCCCATATCGTGCAGCCCTAACACACACACACACACACACACACACACATACTTACACCAACATACCGCCCCCACTTCCTTTGCCTGACAAGAACCTATATTTTTCAGATTCCCTCATCTCTCTCTTTTTCTCTCTCTTGCTAGTGTTCAATCTATCCATCTCAGAGCCATCTCAATTTATAATCTTCTTCCATATCATATCTTCTTTGATATAAGCATCTCTATACATGGGTTCTGGAAAGTTTCATCCATCTGCCCGCCTGCCACAACTAGAAAGTGCACACACACATGTATGCTGCGCGCCCCTCTCTGACCGCCAGTGCTACCTCTGTGCTCCCTTGCTGACCCGACACGTAACTTACAGGTCACCACAGCCCTTCTCCTCTGCGATATGTCCAGTCAAGTCTACCAGCACTTAGGGCTTGTGCAATCATTCTGGACAATCTAAGGATCTAGTCAGCCCCCGTTCACAGCCTTGGCATCCTTTTGTATCCAGCCCTGAGCACATTGGTGGGTAGTAACGCGTTACAAGTAACGAAAATTAGTAAAAAAGTATTTTCGCAGGTAACGAGTACTTTTCAAGTTGCCTTTTTAAGTATGTAATTTTACTCTTACTCAAGTAAATATTTGATTTAGAATTCTACACTTTACTCAATTACCATTGTGCCCATGGGCATAGGCAGTATAGGCGAATGCTCCGGGCGCATCCATCCGCAGGGGCCGCCAAAAATATGGGATTTAAAATAAAAAATATATAAATATTATTAAATATTTATATTTCTTAATACCAGTAGTTATGTTGAAATAAATATTAGACAACATAACATAACATAACATGTCAAATAAAAGAGCGTCTTAGTTTCCGTGTCCCCCCCCGTCCCGTCCCCCCCGTCTCCCATAGAATCGGGAGGTTGGGAGGGGCGAGTTACCTTAATTAGGTGAGTGCTGCATGCAGCGCTCAACTATTGTTCTTCTTAGGTTTTACTAGGTGAGTGCTGCATGCAGCGCTCAACTATTGTTCTTCTTAGGTTTTATTATGTGAGTGCTGCATGCAGCGCTCAACTATTGTTCTTCTTAGGTTTTATTCTTTCCAAATTTCTTTATTTCTACATTTTCTTTATTATTCTCTACAAACTTTGGGACCTATCTCCTTCCTCAATTTTCCACCTAGAGACCCCATTCAAATTTAAAAATATTCAGAATAGCTTGGAATCGCTTCAATTTCCGATTTTTTTTATATTTTATACTTTTTAAGATATTCTACTTGTAAAATATTATCTTTTTTTTAAAATGGGAGTCAATGGGAGGACGGCAGAGCCGTCCTCCCATTGACTCCCAGTACTTCCCAGTACAACTGTAGAAGTAACGTGACTAAATAAATGTTCAACCGTTTATCTTCGTTCAAACCATTTAACGGAATTTCTATATCATTTAAACTTTCTTCAGAATCACAGTTTTAGTATCATACCGCTTCGTTTTCAGCTGTTTTCATTGAAGACGTCTGCCCATTCTGATACACCTACTTCTTATGACATCGTAACTCAATCCTTTTTCAACCGTTTACCATCATTCAAACCATTAAACATATCTACACACTTGTATCTTCAATACTATCCAAACGGAATTTCGATAGCATTTACACTTTTTTCAGAATCACAGTTTTAGTTTCAAACCAGTGTGGGGGTCGGATTGACTCGGCTTCCAGATCGACTCGGGGTCCTAGATGCGCAATAATGACGCACTTCCTGTAAACGCTGTCTTTTAAATGCGCATGCGTGTTTCATTCATTCCCATGTTAATTCCAACTATTAACGATTTCCTTTTGTTTTCTAATCTATGAATAATAATCTAATGTACAAATTATTGTTGCATATACTTGCATGGACGCTGGAAGTGGGGGGGCTGCAGCCCCCCCTGGTGGCGAGAGGCTGAATGTGAAATGCAAAAACAGAGCTAAAAAGTATGAGTCAGAAAAGAATTTCGGATTTTTTCAAAGATCCTGTGGGTCATGGTTCCACCAAAAGGCAAAACACTACGAATGTAGAATGTGTCAGTATTCAAGTGTCTTTACCAGCATTACCATCAAAGGATCACCCCCCAATCAGACCGGAGGAGGAGAGCTTGGATGAGCCGGCGATGCTATCTGCTGCGGCGCCGTCGGTGGATTCTGTTGCTGCTACTAGCGGGGAAGCTAGCACTAGCTACAGTTTTCAGTTTTCAGCCAAAAGATTTTTCGTTCCCAGCCAGGCGTTTTGCTAATGAAAACATTTTTTACCTATAGGGTAATGGTTTGTTCACCATTAGTTATTTATTGTTCATACATAACGTATCATTAGTAAAGCATTTCTTCACACAGTTATAAATGGGTTTGTTCATAGTAAATAAGCCTTCTAAGAAACTATTAAATAATGGTTTGTTCACCATTAGTTATTTATTGTTCATACATAACGTATCATTAGTAAAGCATTTTTTCACACAGTTATAAATGGTTTGTTCATAGTAAATAAGCCTTCTAAAAAAGTAATTTTACCATTATTATCTAGGTACTTAGGAATGTATAAGGCCGGTTAAAACCTGGAAGTTGATGATTAACAGACTATCTAGACCTACATTTGTTCATGCCTTAAATAAAATGTTATGATTTAGGAATAGGCCACAACTAATAGCTGGGGTGTTAATACATATGTTACAAATACTTACCAATTAGGTTATCCATGATTAATTCATGAGTTACTACGGATTAGTTGACTACATGGTGTGAGCCCATCTAAAGTGAGCACTTTCTATGCTTTACAAAGCATTTATAAATGAATTGCAAACATAACCTGGACACAAATATGTATTATTCTATTTGGACATGCCTTCAGAACTATGCCTACGGATAGTTAGTGTTACTGCATCTTTAACAAGCTCTTAAAAAAACTTAAATTCATGATTAACTCATGAGTTACTACTGATTAGTTGACTATATGGTGTGAGCCCATCTAAAGTGAGGACTTGCTATGCTTTACAAAGCATTTATAAATGAGTGGCCATCATAACCTGGACACAAATATGTATTATTCTATTTGGACATGCCTTCAGAAATATGCCTACGGATAGTTAGTGTTACAGCATCTTTAACAAGCACTTAACAACACTTCAATTCATGATTAACTCATGAGTTACTACGGATTAGTTGACTACATGGTGTGAGCCCATCTAAAGTGAGGACTTGCTATGCTTTTCAAAGCTAGCAGATACCAAAGAGACACAAGTAAAATAAGTATTATTTTAAGAAAAGGGAAAGAAATGTCAAAGTGTTGAAAACGTACAAATATTTATTTAAAACTAAATACATTATAATTATTTTCAACACAAATTGTGTTTTTAAACAGTGACTAAGATCACACACCCCAGGGGGAAAAAAATAAACTGAAAATAAGCTATGAACAATGGTATTGAACAAACATTAAAAAAAGGCAAATTACAATAAATAAAAAAATACAATTAATGCATACTTATGTTGTCATAAAACAAACAAACAACAATATAAACATATGCATGTACAATTAATTAACACTACCTAGGCCTACTTATATTTTTTTGAGATGTCGTGCATTAGCCGACCAAATGCACCATGGTGGTGCTTTTTCGCCAGCCACTCGTTCCACTCTATGAGGGTCAAATGGTCAGAGAGCAGACTTTCTGACCGATTGCCCCTCAGTCTCCATATCTGCTCCTTGTAAGAGCGCCAGGCCCTCTCCACGTGCTGAGTATGAGCCCCAGTACGCGGATCAACATACCACCTACTGTGATTCACAGTATGATGGTGGTACCCAAGCCCTGAGAGTACACGGTAGGAACGCCATTCATCACTTATAATTGATGTCCCTGGTCTGACATGGTGAACTATTAAAGGCACGAGATGCCCCCTGGATCTCTTCTCCACAAGGCGCAAAACTGGCCTCCTTGCCTCTCCTTTCACGCCAAGCATCCCAAATACCCACTTCCGCCGTCTCCACCCACCAGCCATCCTTCCTCTTCCATACTTTGAAAAAAAACTAAAAAAACAATACAGATATAATCAGTTATATATTTTACTATTATACAATCATATTACTATAAAAAAATAACTTGATTACTGTTTTTCACAAGTATCAAAATGTTGTAAACTAAAGCTAAAAACATACCTTTCGTTTGTGTCGAAAATGGCTCTCATCAATAGCTACAAACTCCCTTCTCCCACCAATCTGCTGACGTGTCCGCCTCCTCAACCTCTCCATCGCAAACACACATACCTCCCTTATTTTTTTGGCCATTTTGGTCAGAGTGGCTGAACTGGCTGCAATGCCGTCTTCCATCATGTCAATTTGTCTAATTCTAAGACCCTGTGCAAATCTTCAAAGGTAAATACAAAAAATGTTGTACTGTTAATACATTTAACACAATCAAAGAGACCAGCAAAAAGCAAAACAATACACTGTATTGTTTCTTCAATAATTAATTCAGCTTGACTGGCTTAAAGTCTTGCTACGCAGTTTCTTAGCTAGAACATTTATTTTGTCACATACAGCAATCATCTCCTAACGATCCACTAGCTGCCTGTCCACTGAATATGCTAGCTCTCTGTTTTGTTTGAAACATCAACAGCCGTGACGGCACCCAAAAATACTTTGAGAACCTTCAACATAGAAATGTGGTTAACATCATATTCAGACAATCAAGCACATATTAACCGAGCACTCTATACTATTCATTTTGTTCTTTTATTTATTTTTAAAAAGAAAATGCTTTGCATGTTTCAAGTACTCAAAATATAGGCTATTTTTCTCGGTGTGTTTTACTTTTCTACACTTCCTCTGCTCAAGTGCATGGTGCTATTTCAAAAGGTCCTTGCTCACTTAACTGCTGAACTTTAAAGGCTCTCTGTCTCTACTACCTAGCAGCCACCATGTCTAGCAACACAACAGTCTTTCTACGCATTATCTATTTTAGCTTTCAATGACATGTTAAGTCACTTTTGCATTGTCATGCACTGATAATTCCTTGGAATAACATTTGTAGTTATTTTGCTAATAGGGTTGTATAAAGGTGGTTAGATTATATACCTATTGTTAACCTTACACATAACGCATAACACTAAAAAGTACCAACATAGCCAATAATAACAAGCAATGACAAATATAATGTTAACTCAACAATAGCACATACATTACAATAATACGAATAATAATGCAATCATAATACATTGAGTGTAGGCTTAAACATGTTCAGCTACAAAACAAATAGTAATCAATTAAAATAAAAAGGTAAAACTATAAAAAGTTAATAAAAGTATGGCTCCATAATCAATTAAATTAACAGAATGGCGAGGTGATTTCTTAAAACTGAAATGTATTGCTTACCTACCTGTACATGAATTGCATCCAATTTTTCAGAGAGACCTTTGAATGACTGAACATTGACTTATGCCGCACAGATTTTTGTGTGGGCTTTCTGTAATGTGCAGCCCGTCGACAGATCCTAACAAACAGTAACATACCGTTGTTGTTATTTAGAGAGGTGCATCATACAATTAAAATACAATCAGCACAATTGTACATGTCCCCATATTTTACTATAAACTACAAAATACATGATAAGGAAAAGGGAAGCAGTCGTTGCTTATGAAGTGAGCTGAAATATGTGTAAATGTGTAAATAAATGAAGGCAATCTTTCCCAGCACACTGTTTAGAGTTACTTTCTTCAAGTGTGCAACATGTGCACCCCAAGTAGGCTCAGTCTAGTCCCATATGAAGTTGAAGAAATAAATTACTTAGTTTTTTTACAATAAAAAATTGCAGCATATCATGCTATTCAAACTGAATGTATCTCATCTCAGCTATCCCTTTCTTACCAAGCATATTGGTCCACACTGTTTCCTCTTCTCTTCAGCTCCATGCCATGATAGCATTTACTGCATTTCATTTTTTTCTTCTCAAAAGTTTCTTCCTCTGAAACCACTTAATAAGCTTCCAAGCATTTTGTTTAGAGACTTCCTGATGTAGAAGGTTTCTCACACTGCTGAATCTTGTCATTGCACTGGTGAATGATGCCGCCAGGATCGTGCTGTCATAGAATCTAACGCCTGCGTTCAGTAGGAATCGCGTCATCAACGTGGTACAAAGAAAGGTTTCGCGCTTATTCTATAGTGATATAGCCACCTGTTCCAGTTGGTGGACAGTATCAGTAATAATGGCAAACAGAAAACGGATACAGACCAGAGGAAAAAAATATGTAGAGGAGACAGAAGCGGAAGGCAGCAGTGTTGGTGAGTATAAATATGTGTTTTTGTTGTTTTTTTAAACTTACATTGATTGACAATGAGGTAGATTGCTTGCTAGCTTGCTAATCACTTATACAGTACAGTCACATATAGTAGCTAGCTACTCATATGCGGGGGCACTGAACTGCATCAGCAATTTAATGAATAAGAAGTGAGAGTTTACTGTAGCCTAACTACCATGGAACGTCAACAAATTAATTCAGCATGTTTCTCCTGATTTCAGCAAACCAAATTAATCTTGTGAACGTATTATAAAGACAGTATAAGATAACAGTCAATTTCCTTTATATAAGATAACTGAATGAAAACCTCTGAATGCAGTCTGTAATGAACTAATTGTATAGTATTTCGCACTGCATACCTGAACAATAAGCTATACAGGCGTTAGAAAAGGAAATTGACTGAAATCCATTAGTTTAATTTCTTTCTGTCAGATGAGGTTACTTTAATAGGCTAACAGTTAATGTTTTATAGGCTACTTTATGAAACCCGTGCTTGAATAGAAGAAAGACATTTGACTGAATTCCTGTGATTTGTCCAGTGTCCAGTGATTTGACTTTAATTAGATTTTCTACATTAATTCAATAATGACATATGTATTTCTTTTAGGTGCGTCAGCAGCCCCCACAGCACAGCTCGCACTAAACAATAAAGCACATGAGTTGCAGATGTGCAAAAAGAAAATGGAATGGCAGAATGAGAAAATAGAGGAGTTGACCAAGGAGAGAAATTTCCTCAAGGAACAACTAGTATCCGGCAAGTCTCCCAACACAATGTTTAGTCAAAGTGTTGGTTTGTTTTTAGTAGGGTAGAAGGAAGGCATTGCGTGTCCTCTTCGCCTCCAGTCCGCCACAGTCATCTGCCGAGTGGTCCAAGAATGTGGGCTTTGACTTCGAACTTCGTAATTCGAATATAATTCTAATATCAAAAAATAAATCAAAATTCGAACAAATATTAGGCAGCCCTTAATATTCGAACCTGTTATGGGCAGGCCAAGAGGGAGAGACGTCGGAGAACCTGACGCAGTCTATTCAAAATATTGTAATGACCACAGAAGAGGCAGTGACTGAAGTATTGATTAGACAGCGATTTATTAGAAACCTAATAAACCGTTGGAACACGCAAGACCGATAACCATAGCAATGCAGGTAAACCAACCTCGCAAAACAATCTCGCAAAACCCAATCCAGGGCTGAATCTGAATACTCATACTTATAGTATGCATTTTGTAGTACGCCACAAATATAGCGCGTCCGAATGCTCAGTACGCATTGTGTAGTATGGAAAACGTTAAAGAATGCGTACTACCGCCACAGTATACAACGGTAGGTCCCTACGCTATCCCACAATGCAACCGGAGTCTGGTAACGAACGAAGAAGAGATGGCTGACCCGACACTAACAGCGGCTTACTGTACGTCCACACCAGGAGCGACCAAAGCGTCAAAGACGCTCTGGTCGCTCACAAAGTTTCGCTGCGAATTTTTCTGTTCGCTTTGGTCGCTCAAGTCGCTCATGACGTACAATTCAATTATGCAGACGCATTTAAAGGAACCGTATGCGTTTAGTAGGCCCTACAGACAGCCATATCAAATAGTGAACTCTCCCATACACCTTGGCCATATTGCCGAGACGGTTTTGCTTGTTCGATAAAGTGCTTCGACAACAAGTAGGACAGTGATTCCCCCCAATATAAAAAAAATCCTAAAATGTAGGCTAATTACAACCGAGAACAAAAAACCCTGCGTGCTGTAGTAGTTAAAATATGTTTCACTGATCTGGATCTGCAAATCATGATCTGCACTCATTCGTCGCATTCAAAACAAATAGACGTTGGGACACATGGCTAATTTGCATACGTGCACAGGACTGGTTGGCTCCGCAAGGCAAATAATGGAACATATCTATCTATCTATCTAGGCCTTTCTGTCTATCTATCTATCAACGCGTGTCTAGTTTTAATGTGATGTATTGTGTGTATTATCCAGTCAGACTTGTTCTGTGTGGTATTGTAGGCTACTGTCCTGTGTGGGACGAACCACCTAAATGGATTCCCGACGATTTGTGTCGTTTGGTATTAATAAAGACTTGACTATCTATCTATTCTATCTAGACTATTTAATTAAAAATTATTCACCTCAGGCTCCGTGAATAGTGGGGAATAGAGGGATAAAAGACAAGAGATATATCCCTTGTCATTTATCCCTCGTCTTGTCGATTAGTTTGTTTATGTGACGATTTCAAATACTTTTTTGGTTTTGTTTAAAGCATGCTACACGCGATTGGTTGGTTAGATTGGTGGCATGTAGAGCAAATTATAATGATTCCCGCTTAAATACGAACGTTCTAGATGTAGCCTATAAATACTCCCGCTTATCATCACTTGATATCCAAACCACTATGGCGTTTCGATCTCTGAACTGAAAAAGGGTTGGTTCGTACAACACCGGGTGCCCAGTTACAGCCGCGATTAATACTTCAGCCGACATTTTGTTCAGTGAGTGAATAAAGGTAGGTAGGAACCAAAGTGCCTGCCGATGTTCCCTGGGATCCACGCAAGCGAAGAGCGTCTACATTCCGATTGGCTGTCAGTGTTTGGTCGCTGAAGCGAATAATAGTCATTTGCATAAAGTTAAAAAGTTTTCAACTTCTTTTTGACGCTCTGGTCGCTCAACTTTGGCCGCTGGTAGCGTTGGTCGCTTTGGTCGCTCTGGTCGCTCTTGCCCATAGAAAGTGAATGACTTCCGGCGATTTGGTCGCTCAATTCGCTTCTGGTGTGGACGGACAGTACACCAGAAGCGAATTGAGCGACCAAATCGCCGGAAGTCATTTTTGCGACAAACTAATCGACAAGACGAGGGATAAATGACAAGGGATATATCTCTTGTCTTTTATCCCTCTATTCCCCACTATTCACGGAGCCTGAGGTGAATAATTTTTAATTAAATAGTCTAGATAGATAGATAGTTGTTGCGTTTTCTCGAAGAAAGTTGTCCAATCCCGGGTTGCTTTAAACTCACTTCATTTATTATAAAGTCGTCTGCATGTTTCGGCATGGTAACTGAAGCTATACGGAGGGAATTGTAGCTAAAGAATGGAACACGTGTGAGAGATAATAACTCTGGCTACTACGGGACATGGGCAAAGGCCCATGTCCCCTCGCGGGTGTCGCTGCAAATCTCTGATCTATGGGCCACGGGCAGAGGCCCGTGACCCTGCGCGCGTGTGGTTATTAATCTCTGGTCTCTTCACACTGGGTGCACAGGTAAGAGACCGCCAAGTGGGCGTAGCCGGGGTGACGTAATGACTTCGGCTTCTTCGTATATATAAAAGTGCTGCTATCTGTGGCTGGAGCAGCCTCCAATAAGGTATTGCTCCCCTTGTGGCTATGTATAGTATTTACGGCTTATATGTTTGGTCCTGCTTCATTTTGGTGTGGGTAGCTTAGATTCTTAAAATACGTAACATAGTCAAGTCTTTATTAATACCAAACGACACAAATCGTCGGGAATCCATTTAGGTGGTTCGTCCCACACAGGACAGTAGCCTACAATACCACACAGAACAAGTCTGACTGGATAATACACACAATACATCACATTAAAACTAGACACGCGTTGATAGATAGATAGACAGAAAGGCCTAGATAGATAGATAGATATGTTCCATTATTTGCCTTGCGGAGCCAACCAGTCCTGTGCACGTATGCAAATTAGCCATGTGTCTCAATGTCTATTTGTTTTGAATGCGACGAATGAGTGCAGATCATGATTTGCAGATCCAGATCAGTGAAACATATTTTAACTACTACAGCACGCAGGGTTTTTTGTTCTCGGTTGTAATTAGCCTACATTTTAGGATTTTTTTTATATTGGGGGGAATCACTGTCCTACTTGTTGTCGAAGCACTTTATCGAACAAGCAAAACCGTCTCGGCAATATGGCCAAGGTGTATGGGAGAGTTCACTATTTGATATGGCTGTCTGTAGGGCCTACTAAACGCATACGGCTCCTTTAAATGCGTCTGCATAATTGAATTGTACGTCATGAGCGACCAAAGCGAACAGAAAAATTCGCAGCGAAACTTTGTGAGCGACCAGAGCGTCTTTGACGCTTTGGTCGCTCCTGGTGTGGACGTACAGTTAGAAAGACGTCGTAGAAAGCGGCGAAAAAAAGAGACATTAAAAAAGTAAAGTAAGTAATTAAGTAAAAAGAGACATTTTTAATTTAATAGCAACGATGACAAGACGGAAAACAGGTAACTTATCAAGGTAATTTTGCCGGCATCTGAGGGGAGATACGTCATCTCCAAACGTCCGGTGGAGTTTCAGAGGCGTTCTACGCATAGCTGTAGTACGGTGAAGTAGTAGACACTGAACAGAAATAGTATTTACTAAGTATTCAGATTCAGCCCAGGTCTTACTTAAGGCATTTAATGGTCAAAATAGTATTAATAAATATTTGAATATTAATATTAATAAACAAACAAACTTTGAATATGATTTTTGGGCCAAAGTCAAAGCCCTATATCCATATTAGCAGATTCACACATTCCCTTTCCACAGTCCATCAGGTTATTGAACTGCTGTTATTAACACACAACCGCAAACTCATGATGTTAAAGTCTTCGCTTAGTAAGGTTCTGGTTTAAGAGGCAGTCTTTGCTTCGATCGGAAATAGTACTACTATTGCTTGGCAGCAGGCTACATCTATCAATTAATGACAGGAACGTCTGACTCTCAGTCTGCGTGTGTTTGTGTACCTGTTATTCGCATATCTCCCGAATACAATTTACATTAGTATTGTGATTGTTGTTTTAACATTCACATTAGTATTACAATTACTTTAAAAAGTAGTGGGGGAAAAAGTGGGACCATGAACTTGCAGGATCTGTGCATTGTATGCGTGCACATATGTGTTGTTATGTATTATGTGTTGTGACTCTTATGTTTGTATTTTAATCTTTTTAAACAGCTCTTAAAAAAGATGAGCCCAAAGCAACTGCCGGTTCCAGTAGTGTCTCTACACTGGACTCATCTTCCTCCGAGATGAGTTCAAAGAGTACCGACTCAGAATCATCCAACAGCTCATCCTCAGAGGACAAGAAGAGGAAGAAGAAGGGGAAAGGGAGAAAGAAGGCATCCAAGATGGTTAAAATGGAAAAAACACTGCAAAGAGGTTAGAAATACTAATTTCACCACTTTCCACTCACCTGGGTGCTAGATCACTCCTGCTTCGCTGTGTTGTGTTCTCCAGGCTGGCTCCTCCCATATGATGTGACATTGCATGTGTGATTGTTTCTAGCACTCACACAGTGAATTTTAGAGGAATAGCTTGTGGTCATCTCATATTCTAGATTGAAATCAGATTTAAGTGTGTAGCTGACAAGCCACACTAGATTCATAGTGTAGTGTGTGTGTGTGTGTGTGTGTGTGTGTGTGTGTGTGTGTGGGGAAGTAGATTTTGTGTATGTGTGCTCCTTCACTCTGTGTGTGTGTGTGCTCCTTCACCCTGTGTGTGTGTGGGCATTCCACCACTGTAGCTTCTCCTGCCTCTCACCGGCAACACATACTGAGCATAGTTGCCGTTGTGTGTGTGTGTGTTTGTGTGCAAGGAGATAGTGTGTGCCGTTGTGTGTGTGTGTTTGTGTGCAAGGAGATAGTGTGTGTGTGTGTGTTAAAGATGAGTACAATATGAGTACAGTAATATAAATGACAAAACTACTACTATAGATAGCACTAATTGTATGTTCTCTTAATTGCAGCCCGGAATCCCGAGCAGGCTTTGGCCCGGTACAAAAAGATTCTTAAATGCTACAAGAGGCTTGGAACCATGTCTGGGGCATTTCGAAAGGTCGGTGTTGACCGTAATACAGTGGTGGTCAATGCACCAATCGCCGAGCTTTCCATTGCTGCCCCAGACCAGTACAAGGAAGCTTTGAAAACGTATACCCATTCCACAAAATTGAAAGCATTTGCGGAACACTGTGCCTTGACAATTCTAGGCGATGTAGAAATAGTTGACGCAGTCAACACGCTTAAAGCCAGTGGTAAGCTGCTACCACTGAAAAAGAAATAATTATGTGCATTTTGTATTATGCTTTACAAGTGTTCCTGTAAAGTAATTTTTACATTTTCTGTACAATACCACTGTTCATATTTTATCTGTATTTTTTTGTTGTGTGTTCTTTGTTGAAAAGAAGAATTTATGTAGTTTAAAATAAATATTTGTACGTTTTCAGCACTTCAGCACATAGCTTCTTTCCCTTTTCTTAAAATAATATTTTGTTTTAACTTGTGTCTCTTTGGTATCTGCTAGCCACTCATTTATAAATACTTTGTAAAGCTTAGCAAGTCCTCACTTTAGATGGGCTCACACCATGTAGTCAACTAATCAGTAGTAACTCATGAGTTAATCATGAATTGAAGTTTTTTTAAGTGCTTGTTAAAGATTCAGTAACACTAACTATCCGTAGGCATAGTTCTGAAGGCATGTCCAAATAGAATAATACATATTTGTGTCCAGGTTATGTTTGCAATTCGTTTATAAATGCTTTGGAAAGCATAGAAAGTGCTCACTTTAGATGGGCTCACACCATGTAGTCAACTAATCCGTAGTAACTCATGTATTAATCATGGATAACCTAATTGGTAAGTATTTGTAACATATGTATTAACACCCCAGCTATTAGTTGAGGCCTATTTCTAAATCATAACATTTTATTTAAGGCATGAACAAATGTAGGTCTAGATAGTCTGTTAATCATCAACTTCCAGGTTTTAACCGGCCTTATACATTCCTAAGTACCTAGATAATAATGGTAAAATTACTTTTTTAGAAGGCTTATTTACTATGAACAAACCCATTTATAACTGTGTGAAGAAATGCTTTACTAATGATACGTTATGTATGAACAATAAATAACTAATGGCGAACAAACCATTACCCAATAGGTAAAAAATGCTTAATAAATGATGAATTGTGTGTAGTTATTATAAAGTGTTACCGAAAACTTCTCCAGATCTTTCAAGGCAGGGTGTTCACCACTGTGTGCGTGCTTGCATGCGTGCGTTTGCTTCGGAGTTCGGAGGAAGGAGTTTTTTTTCTTAACGTTAAGTTTGTTAAAACTATCAAATCAGTTAGCCTCATCTAGGCTATGTTACTTGTTCATAACACTGTCTAATGCATAATATCAGTACCTTGTGCGTGTAATTAAATATTTGAGGTCTTAATTAAAGACATATTCTGAGAAATACTTGCATTTCATGTGTGATTCAATGAAGCACATTCACAAGTTGGCCTTATGGTGTATTTCTAAAACCTCTGGTCTAATACAGGTTGGTTGTGATGACATCTCATTATAGCCTTTATCACATGATTACTAGGCATATAAATAACCAAGTGTAACACCCTATCGAGAACGTTATTTATTTATGTTTGACCTTTCGCATTATGACGTCATCGGAACGTTTCTCAGCCCCCCCAACTGTGAATTACTTCCAGCGTCCCTGTATACTTGGGTTATATATAAAAGAAGGATTGGTTAACTCCATTCACTGAACGGGGAGATCCACTTTATTTCAAGCGCTCCCAACACAGAGTCAAAACAGCGACCCACACGCAGACACTTCCGTTCTCCTCCTTCAGAATAAGAGTCCCTAACAGGAACTGGGTTACATATGCATTCATCAGTGCTTTTAGACGTGTTTCCAATGGCTTTGTTTGTGCGAAAGAACGGGCTGCGTTCAATGAAATCAAAACCAAAACAGATTTAGCCTTCTTTTTATGTCCATGATTGAGCCCCGCGGCGTTTATTAACAAACTTTCCGGGTTTTGTCAGTTGGCTTGTGTCGACACAACCCGGTATCACGCGATTGCGTGCTCATGCGCACAAACGTAAATCTATTGAAGCGTGTTCCAGAGTACGATAGTCCGACTTTTTGCGTGCTACACAGAACGAAATGTAAACCAATGCTTTCTGAATGTGAGTGTTGTCAGACAATGAACGTGCTCCACAAAACGCTACGAGAGAGAGAGAAAGAGAGAGAGGGAGGGACAGAGAGAGAGAGAGAGAGAGAGCGAGAGAGAGGCTTCAGAAAGGGTGTGCGCAGATAGTACAGTGCACCAGTGACGTGCGGTGAAGTCAGTAAGTGGGTAGGCACTGAGTTATGAAAGCCAGATTACCTCATTTATTGTTTAGGCTAATAGGCTACGTGACAACAGTAGGCTATGCACAAGCGCGGCGCACAATCCGTTTGAAACGAGCGAACAATTTTCGGTCCCTTTTTCTGCAAGAGTGCATCAAGTGTTGGCATAGGCCTCCCTTTTGCCAGTAGCTCATTTTTGCTAGTAAAATTGAGTTTAGAGAAATTTCTTAGCTCTAAAATATCGGTAGATGTTGCTGCTGTCATTTTAACTTTTTGAGTTTCGCGGGGATTACGTGTAGCCGGTGTAATGACGTCAGCTGCGCAAATGTCCAGTAATATCTCGATTTCGATTGGTCCATGTTTGATACGTAGCGTAGATGATTACTGGCATAACATATTTACGTACAAAGGCACAGCAGAGTTGTGCCTTTCGGCGTAGATGTTAAAGAATACAGGATCGAAGTGCGCATGCGCCACATTAGTTTTTCGTTGCCGTTCACAATGAATGGACAGTAAAGGCACTGCTTATTCTACCGGTTTTTGTATTTGATGTTGCGTAACTGATACAATTGTCATCGTAACGTCTAAACAATTGGAATAACGTATATATTGCATATATAAAACACAAGACAAATACACAGTACAAATACAAATACAAGTTTATTAAATTAAATTATTAACATTTTTACGTTTGAATTTTGTCAGGGTAGGCAGTGCCTACCTTGCCTACCCTGACTGCACGTCACTGCAGTGCACCCTAGTTATGTTTATGCCAAAACCACAAATGCTATATGTATATATATATATATATATATATATATATATATATATATTGCCTAATTATATATATTGCCTATATATATGTACAGGCTATATATATAATTAGGCTATAATTATATTATTTAGCGTGTAATGAGACAATCTATAGCCAAATTGTCGAAGATGCCCGAGAATCTCCGGGGATATCATCATGGGAAATCGGCGAATCAGACCCATGAACCTATAAAGAAAGACGTCATCTCAAGCGGGAGAGAACGTTTGCGGTGCTGGTTTGTGTCACGTAAGTACAGTGCCGTGTTCCAATACCCGTACTGTCCGTACTTACTAGCCAAAATTTGAGTACGCAGTACGTTCCAATTCAGATCCGGCGAAAAGAAGTATACTTCAAGGACCCGGATGCCGTACTCAAAACGGGCTAATCGTGAAGTGTGGATCGAAGGACACTCCCCGTACTCAACGGCAGCCATCTTAGCTACGTAGCGAAAGAGGCGGAGCCAGGCTGAGCCAAAGTCGGCGCATTTCCCACATAGTCTGCATTAATAGTCATTTTGTAGTTTTTATAGCTTTTTATAGCTGCTAGGCGTAAAGAGTTCACCGTTCAAAGCGGGATGTTTATTGCGGGGGAGGAGCCACGGCGGCAAACGTGATCGTAATTTCCGGTTAGTGCACCACGGAGTACTCGATTTGGAACAGCACTCACATCTGAAAAATTAACGTAGTAGACAGTGCGGATAGTATACTTCCTTTAAGTATACTCATGGAAGTACAGGTATGGTCTCACGAAAATACGTGACACTGTCACGTTATTTAATCTATTGAAACTTGATCAGGGACACGTAGGCCTATTTTCATTGTTTCATTGTTGAAAATTGTCTGTGATAACTAACAAATGACAGCTTTTGGCCACCCGTTTCTACTTTCACCTTTGATACTGAGAAATTGTGACAATACACAGATATATTAAATGCAGGTGCGCTGCTCTGTAGGCAAACCGCGAAGGAAAAAAGGGTAGCTGCTTCATCTGTTCTTTTTAGAATTGTATGTCTTGATGTTTATTTTATCTAGCCATCTATTCTCTTGTTTTTTGGCTATGTGAATGAACGTCCGCGTCGATGCCTCGATCGCAAGTCCAGTGTCGCGAGCGGACGTTGCCATGACATCTAGAAATCATACCGTATTTAATGGGTTGTAGTGAGTGTAACATAATTCACCTACAGTATTTTGTTATGTGTTGTTCTTTCAATTGTGTTAGGCATGTCGTTTACTATCTTGGTGGTTCAGGGATCGCTGTCCCTTTTAAGGATTACGAGCGTCTCATGACGTCAGAGCCCATGCGTGATTTGTTTACCTTCAGCACGTTTTGATTTCCTGTTTCTCTCTTACTAAATAAACGAGTCACACAACTGTGTGCTCAACGTGCGAAATTGTATCTCTCACTTATGGCAATTTCCGAAGGGTTATCATTAATATTGATGTGTAGGGGTTGTTTATAACTCGTGAATAATATTGTTTAGACCACGGTCTGGGGGAATACTCTGATTCTGATTGGCTGCAGTGCGTGCATTAACTCCTGATATAGCCCTACAGACACCTGCTAAGTAGTTCCAGTCAGTGTTTAGATTCTCTGCCCGATATTTCCCACCACTATACTCGGGCCGGGCCTTTGATCAAGCGTTTTTATTTTTATTTTACCATTGGTTTATTGGCCTAATCTGAGGAGAAATCTATGCCATAAACAGAAATATTATAGGCCTTTATTACACGGGTCTTCTCAATGCCGTTCATGGGTAGTAGTCATGTAGTAGTCCGGTGACTTGTCTATCCCAGCATCTTCCGTTGCTAAGCGACGTCACCGTCTTTGCGGACAAATTATTTCTCTGCTGATCAACACTACGAATGGCCAAAAGACTTGTATCCCCCCCCCCCCCCTTAAATAAATACTATGGCAGAATTATTATTATTATTATTATTATTTTCATTCAACTTGAACATGTGTTTTTACAGTAGAGTGGTGGAGGGATGACGTATGTTGGCCAACCCGGAAGTGTGCGTCGCCCTGGATTCCCTCGACAAAAAGCCAACGGGTTTTGCCATTGGATTTTGGATTATTGCTGAAACATTTGCATCTTTGAAGCACCTCCTCAAAAACTGAAAATTAATAAATATATAAAAATAACCGTGCTCCAAAGAACGAAATGTAAACCAATGCATTCTGAATGGGAGTGTTTCTCTGATTTTTCCACCACTCTACTGTAAAAACATATGATACCTCCACCACTGGGACGTGGCAACAGTTCTCCAAATCCATATGGGGAGGGGGGAGGGATGCTTGTGGACAGTAGGGGTGTATACTCAACATAAATAGGAAGCAAACTCAGGAGAAGTAATGACATCTCACAAATATTTATTTAATAAATTGTTTCAAATGACCCTGCCTCGTTAAATCAATGAGCTTGGTGTTTTGCTTTCCAAAATAGGTTACAGTAGAAGTCTAAACTGCAGAAAATAAAAACATCCAAGCTGCCTTTTAAGGATACCTTGGAATATCTGCCTATTTTCTGACCATCGGACCCTAGTTTACGACAAAAACAACACAATGGACGGCAGCTTCTTTGCCGCGTGGTTTTTAGAGCCATGTAAGGATTAGAGGCGGTCGATAGTAACCACCATAGCAACCATAACGGTCAAGTGACTGGATGCAGCCCCGTTGAAAGAAATAGAATACCACCCTACACACTCAGGATATTAATGATATTTAAATTATTATGACCATGAAGTCTTTATTTGCATGGGTTTACATTTCGTTCTGTGTAGCATGGAAAAATCAGAGAAACACTCCCATTCAGAATGCATTGGTTTACATTTCGTTCTTTGGAGCACGGTTATTTTTATATATTTATTAATTTTCAGTTTTTGAGGAGGTGCTTCAAAGATGCAAATGTTTCAGCAATAATCCAAAATCCAATGGCAAAACCCGTTGGCTTTTTGTCGAGGGAATCCAGGGCGACGCACACTTCCGGGTTGGCCAACATACGTCATCCCTCCACCACTCTACTGTAAAAACATATGTTCAAGTTGAATGAAAATAATAATAATAATAATAATAATTCTGCCATAGTATTTATTTAAGGGGGGGGGGGGGGATACAAGTCTTTTGGCCATTCGTAGTGTTGATCAGCAGAGAAATAATTTGTCCGCAAAGACGGTGACGTCGCTTAGCAACGGAAGATGCTGGGATAGACAAGTCACCGGACTACTACATGACTACTACCCATGAACGGCATTGAGAAGACCCGTGTAATAAAGGCCTATAATATTTCTGTTTATGGCATAGATTTCTCCTCAGATTAGGCCAATAAACCAATGGTAAAATAAAAATAAAAACGCTTGATCAAAGGCCCGGCCCGAGTATAGTGGTGGGAAATATCGGGCAGAGAATCTAAACACTGACTGGAACTACTTAGCAGGTGTCTGTAGGGCTATATCAGGAGTTGCACGCACTGCAGCCAATCAGAATCAGAGTATTCCCCCAGACCGTGGTCTAAACAATATTATTCACGAGTTATAAACTACCCCTACACATCAATATTAATGATAACCCTGTGGAAATTGCCATAAGTGAGAGATACAATTTCGCACGTTGAGCACACAGTTGTCAAAACAGGAAATCAAAACGTGCTGAAGGTAAACAAATCCCGCATGGGCTCTGACGTCATGAGACGCTCGTAATCCTTAAAAGGGACAGCGATCCCTGAACCACCAAGATAGTAAACGACATGCCTAACACAATTGAAAGAACAACACATAACAAAATACTGTAGGTGAATTATGTTACACTCATGGTGCGTTCGAGTATTCTCTGCGAGCCGACTCGGATCGGACGCCACGCCCACACTAAAATCGTTTTATTATGTTTTGAGCGTAGGTCGTCGGAGAAAAACTTGGACGCCACCCGGAAAGCTATTGTTGCGGTAGCATTGGCCGACTACTACTACTATTTTCATTTATATTATTTCAGGACTACGAAATGATATAAATGAAACGGTGCGTTTTCACCGTACGAAAACGCAGCCATTTGAACTTCTAAAATGTTCACTTCATTTCATGTTTCAATGTATCTTCTGCATATGTAAGTTATTACAGCAAAACGAGTGATTGAAATTGCGATTTAAACCACCAAAGCGGTCCAAACACAATGAAAACAGTTCACTACATGTCACACTGGGCGCATCCATCTTCAATTCTATCTCGGAAGCCTCGCTCGGTCACCGCTGAGTTCAAACGAGATGGCGAGATCGACTTCCGAGGAAAAGGGGCGTGTTTGTGCGTGTCGCTAGGCAACGTCCTCGGAGCTCCGAGACGGATGGATATTAAAACGCACCATCACTACAACCCATTAAATACGGTATGATTTCTAGATGTCATGGCAACGTCCGCTCGCGACACTGGACTTGCGAACGAGGCATCGACGCGGACGTTCATTCACATTGCCAAAAACAAGAGAATAGATGGCTAGATAAAATAAACATCAAGACATACAATTCTAAAAAGAACAGATGAAGCAGCTACCCTTTTTTCCTTCGCGGTTTGCCTACAGAGCAGCGCACCTGCATTTAATATATCCGTGTATTGTCACAATTTCTCAGTATCAAAGGTGAAAGTAGAAACGGGTGGCCAAAAGCTGTCGTATTGTTAGTTATTACAGACAATTTTAAGTAGAAACGGGTGGCCAAAAGCTGTCGTATTGTAAGTAATCACAGACAATTTTAAGTAGAAACGGGTGGCCAAAAGCTGTCATTTGTTAGTTATCACAGACAATTTTCAACAATGAAACAATGAAAATAGGCCTACGTGTCCCTGATCAAGTTTCAATAGATTAAATAACGTGACAGTGTCACGTATTTTCGTGAGACCATACCTGTACTTCCATGAGTATACTTAAAGGAAGTATACTATCCGCACTGTCTACTACGTTAATTTTTCAGATGTGAGTGCTGTTCCAAATCGAGTACTCCGTGGTGCACTAACCGGAAATTACGATCACGTTTGCCGCCGTGGCTCCTCCCCCGCAATAAACATCCCGCTTTGAACGGTGAACTCTTTACGCCTAGCAGCTATAAAAAGCTATAAAAACTATAAAAACTACAAAATGACTATTAATGCAGACTATGTGGGAAATGCGCCGACTTTGGCTCAGCCTGGCTCCGCCTCTTTCGCTACGTAGCTAAGATGGCTGCCGTTGAGTACGGGGAGTGTCCTTCGATCCACACTTCACGATTAGCCCGTTTTGAGTACGGCATCCGGGTCCTTGAAGTATACTTCTTTTCGCCGGATCTGAATTGGAACGTACTGCGTACTCAAATTTTGGCTAGTAAGTACGGACAGTACGGGTATTGGAACACGGCACTGTACTTACGTGACACAAACCAGCACCGCAAACGTTCTCTCCCGCTTGAGATGACGTCTTTCTTTATAGGTTCATGGGTCTGATTCGCCGATTTCCCATGCTGATATCCCCGGAGATTCTCGGGCATCTTCGACAATTTGGCTATAGATTGTCTCATTACACGCTAAATAATTTGATTATAGCCTAATTATTATATATATAGATGTATATATACATATAGAATTTGTGGTTTTGGCATAAACTTAACTAGGTTGCACTGTACTTTCTGCGCACACCCTTTCTGAAGCCTCTCTCTCTCTCTCTCTGTCCCTCCCTCTCTCTCTTTCTCTCTCTCTCGTACCGTTTTGTGGAGCACGTTCATTGTCTGACAACACTCCCATTCAGAAAGCATTGGTTTACATTTCGTTCTGTGTAGCACGCAAAAAGTCGGACTATCGTACTCTGGAACACGCTTCAATAGATTAACATTCGTGCGCATGAGCACGCAATTGCGTGATACCGGGTTGGTCCATTGGCTTGTGTCGATACGTCATCTCTAAGCGCAGGACCCCGAGTCGATCTAGCAGCCGAGTCAATCTGACACCCACAGCGGTAATGAAAGGTTCTGAAAGACGGCATAACCATGTAGCTAATTACTAAGGAATAAAATGTATACAAAATCTGTCTGGCACGTTTTATGAAGAAAACGTTTTCAAAAAGCATCGGACATATGACCCACTATGTTCTGCTCCATGTATCCAATGTTGACAACATGACATGATATGGCTAAGCTGACAATATGAACAAGAGGAGCTAGGAAAGGAATTTAAATGCGTTTTTAAGTTCAGAAGGGCCAAAGGTGTGGCTACACACAGCACTACAAAAGTCGTCAAGATTGAAAAAGAAATACATATTTGTTGCACAGCTGAACGCTGTACCACAACAGGAGCTGGCTGTTCTCAATTCACATTCCATCAAAACTAGCCTATTCTGACCAAAACTCATGAACTCCCCCCCAGAATTATTCCAGAATTCAAGCAAAGCAAGAATGACCAAAAGTCACTTTGTGTCAACAAGAGAATGACTCCAACGACTATCAATTGCAAGTTAAAACAGCCGACCACTTGAGTGCAAAAAAACACAAAAAGACCTCGCCACAGCACCAGCAAATCTTAAGCAATAAATATCGCGTCTTACCTTTATTTATGTGGCAGTGGTATGCATGCATCCCGCGGTGTAGCCTACCACATCCATTTAGTTCAACAAGTTATCGTTCTGATACTCTCCATGGTACTAGCAACCTGCTCTGGTGCTTCTTACCTATATTCAGGCTAAAATGACTTGATTGTCTGATGCCTCATCATCCCAGCCAAAGAGTGTTGGTATTATTAGTAATGGCTTCTTGCTAAACCCAAAAAATAACTTCACACAGTGTGTATTTTTCCTATGTATTTGTTATAATTCGTAGCGTTGATCAGCAGAGAAATAATTCGCCAAAGTCGTTGACGTCGCTTAGCAACCGAATACGAATGTAGTCTACAGCATTGAGATGAGCCGTGTAAAATAAGTAAGGGATAATGTATAGAATGCCGGTCATTATCGGGAAAATAAGCCCCGACAGGGCGAACAGGACACCGAGGCGCAGCGAGGGTAATTGCTTCCCACTGAACAGGCTTAAATCCGACCGGCGACGTTCTATACATTATCCCGCTTATTACACGGCTACGTGCCAAAACGAAAAAATGACTTCACATGGTGTGGCTTGTTACAATTTATTTGTTACCAGCATTCGTAGTGTTGATCAGCAGAGAAATAGTCCGCCAAAGACGTTGAGGTCGCTTAGCAACCGAAGACGCTGGGGTTGAAAAGCCGGACTACTTGAGGAGCGATACCAAAGACGTTGTTATATATGGAGTCAGAACAGTCTCATTATTAAAGGTCCCATGACATGAAAATCTCACATTGTGAGGTTTTCTAACATAAATATGAGTTCCCCTAGCCTGCCTATGGTCCCCCAGTGGCTAAAACTTGCGTTTGGTGTAAAACTAACACTACTGTTCTACTCACCTTTGAAAAAACGGAGGCTCAAGCGCGCTGATTTGGAATGTCTGTATTCATGACGTCATCAGGAATCTCAGCTCCTCCCCTTACTCTGCCTGGCCCGCCCAGAGACGTTGGCCCCTTCAATGAGACTCGACCGTGCGAGCGCCACATGTGAGTGTGTGAATACACACACTGTAACGCAAGTGTTTCTTGTCGGTTCTTTGACGTGTCTTGTATTTCCACAACGAGACTGTCGTGGGGGTTATCTGAGCCATGGTTGAGAAGGAATTGGGGGAAAGGAACTTTGGTTTGCCTCGCTGAAGTACATGAACTGCGACATGCCGCCGGTTGCCGCGAGGCACCATCGCCCGGCAGCGGGCAGCAGGCAGCGCGCGGTTCAGTCGACTTCAGGTTGATGTGAAAGTGGAAGAACCAGAGACGTTGCAGAACCCGACAAAGTCGTTTGTGATTCATAATATCGTCTGGAGGCGCACACAATATGTTATATGATATAGATATCTATGTATTATATGATATTATTTAGATATAGAGCTCCAGGACTGTAACCAGGCATGCAAACTAGTCACCTTTCGGCGAAATTCGCCGTTTTGAAGACAAAATTGACCACTTGTGTGATTCGTGGAGATCCGTTGAGAAAACATTTTGGGGGGGGGGGGTCTGATGGCCAGCCATGGAGTCCTTGTAGCGCCTGCTAATACATTCTCAATGGAGAGGCGAGCGGACAGAGAGAAGGCTCAGCATTCTGTCAGGCGGCACGACAAGTGGGCGCACTCCCATGGAACTGTCGCTTCCGTGCTCGTCGAACGCATGCGCGCGCTCGTGAAGCCGCGCGGCCAACCGACAGCACGAGCGGAAAGTCGCCTCCCATCTGAAACGGCCAAGCGTGAGCCCAGCGGAGCCTTTAAATGCCTCGTTTCCACCGAGTGTTTCCACCGCCGACAGTACCCTCATGGTAGGCCGGATGTCGATCGCCGCGGCAGCTACGTAAACATCCCGAAGCCGAAGGTGAACGACGAGAACTGATTCCCAAAACAAACATAACAAAAATATGGTCACGTAAATAAAATATACAAACGAACAGAGCTTCGTCTCCCCACGACCTTATATTATCTAAAACGTTCTCATCAATTCAGCCAATGAGAGTGCAATCGCGTTGCCATGGCAACGCGAGGGTAAACAAATGATAAGGCACCACCACACGTTAAGTAACGATCGCTGTAGGCTTCAATATCATGCATATCACATATCACTTTGTTTTCTTTTTATTTTGTTCTACATCACAATTGCATGCTTTTGTAACCCATGCTATTTCACTCTCTCTGCTAATATATGTATATGTCAATTTATATGAATGTATATATTATAATAATATATATAATGTAGTGTGTATGGTGTATATCTATAGTATATATTCCCAGTATA
>NC_079423.1:20352794-20400573 GCF_026213295.1 Gadus chalcogrammus | reverse complement strand
CTGTCCTTAGTGTACACACTAGGCTTCTCAATCAGATAACTGTATATGTCGGGCCATGTTATAGCTGGCCATATGGACATATCTGCAATCCATTCCTCACTCGGAATACTATATGGGTCTGGTAATTTCTCACCAGTGCTGAGGACCAGTTTGTTCAGGTAATCGGTGCAGTCTGAGCTGCTGAGGCTGTTGATGTAATTAGTCTGAGCCATCTCTGTCAAGACCTAGCTAACAAGCTGTCAGACCTGTAGTGTAAAACTATATTTACAGTGACATTGGCGTTTTCTTTTTTTTTTTTTTTTTATGTTGGCAGGCCGTAAAGTAGCCTCGCCGTAAACATTTTTACTTTTAACTTTGTTAGCGTTAACTAACATTACGACCGTGCTCCTGATATTGGAAACATCTAAAACAACCGTCAAAACCTGGTAAGTTGAGTGAAATTCATGGACATTTCAGCAAGTGTTTTTATGATTTGTGATGCAATGAAAAACAAAGCGATTTTTCAGTAAAATGACATTTAATTGCAACTGTGTCAGGGAGAACTTACAAGCAATACAGCATCTACATTGATATCAGTTCACTCCGAAGCAGGCTTTTGCCCCCTGGCTGCGCGCGCACCTAGTATTGTTTGTACACAAGAAACACGTCTATAGGGTACTCGCCATTTTGTAGTGTTGTTCGAAATCTCACTGGTTAATTTCATGCACTAGTATATAGTGCACTTAAAATACCCCAAATTTGAGTGTACATATGATGTTCCCTACGTGTTACTCCGGTATACCACAATGCAATGCGGTCATGTTTTTCCGGAGGAGAAGAAGAAGCTGAATAACCGCGAAAACTAATAAATTTAATGATGGAGTCTCCGACCGGCTTTCGTTTAGAAATGTCAACAATTTATTTGGGATTTAACATGGAAAATGTAACATTCAAAATTAATAAGAAAAACCTTGTTCAAGGAAATGTAACATTCAACATCAATGCAACCTCCAGCTTTCCTCGAGAGTGCCCGGTTTGTTTACATGATGTGGGCGCATCTGTCTGCGTCACACAAATACCCGGCGCATTTACTGACGCAAATGACGTTTAGAAATGTTCAGCATAGTGTCCGAATTCTCGTTTGTTCGTTCCCTATGTAGTGCACTATATCATGAACACTATAGGGAATAGTGAGTGAGTGAGTGAATAGGGAACGATTTCGAACACAGCTCATGTACCACAGCTGTGACCCGGAAATGGTGCAGCGGGGTGTGATGTCATTTCGCCGTGCCAGCAGACCGGTAGGTTTGGAGCCCCTCCCCTCTCCTCTCGCAGCAGTGAGTGAATACGGCAGATCAGCGCTACTTAGTATGTTTTCCACCTGTGCCAGTTCATTTCAATTACAATTTGCGGGGCTTTTTTGAAGTTGTAAAAATAGCTAAAAATATAATCGACTATCGGCCCATCCCTAGTGTGCATGTCCTCTGTTAGCTTCTCAACAGCTCTCTGGAGACCATCAGAGACCGACACGGACTGTACAGATGGGCCCCCACCACCGTAGGAAGCAGCAGCAGTACTCGCGTAGTCTCTCTGTAGGGTCATTCTGGCGTTCTCACATCACTCCGCTAAGTGTAAAGCCTCCTCCAGGTCCGTGGCGCCCATCTCCAAACACTTGGCCTTCAACGCGGGGTCAAGACCAGCCAGGAAGCGCCGAAACTTCTCCTCCCTCTGTGCAACACCACCATAATCCGGAGCGTACACCTCCAGGTTTTCACCAGAAGCACGCACACGGGCTGACAGGCTTGCTCTGAACCGGTCCATTAACTGTCTCTGTCCAAACGCTGCTCCCAGCCTCTCTTTGATCGCAGCATAATCCGACTTGGTCGCATCAGGAAGACTGTCCCACAGCAGAAAAGCGGACTTGCCGAGGCGAGTAGGAAGAATCCTCACCAGCTCCTCCGTACAGCCTTTGCCGCCCCCTGCCGTGGCGCCGACGGCCACCTCCAACTGCCTCGCCCAGCTGAGGAAACTCTGGCTCCCGTCCCCGGTAAAAGGAGCAGGCAGGTCGATCTTTACAGCTCCGCCCGGCGAGTATCTTCCCAGCATGCTTGTGTAACCTGCGTTGTGTTTTGTTTCCTTCAAGCATTGGACTCGGACGCTCAGCATTGGATGCAGCGGTTTTATTGCCTGCACAATGGGTCAGCAACATAAAGGACAGGTTTAGAGCATTTCCTGGTCCGCCGGCAGCAGTTACCGTCTTTTCTGCTCTATAATTTATTATATATATTTAAAACAGAGTCGCGCTAAACAGCGCACATAAACAGGTGATCCCTCCCCTCATGTGGCGACCGGCGGTATTGCATGTAAAAATGGCGGGACCGGCTAGCTAGACATTCTAGATTTTGAATGCTAGCAACGCCACAAGTGGGATTATAAACATACATGTAACTAAAACAACCTATCGGTTACCTGCACAATGGGTCAGTAACATAAAGGACAGGTTTAGAGCATTTCCTGGTCCGCCTAGACAAAATACATACAATATTACAAATGCAAACGAAAATCAAAACTCAAATAAAAGAAACAATACAATGCATTGCCAACTATATGAAGAGTGTATTAAACAACCGTTTTCAGATAAGTGAAAATGATAAAATTACTTTAATAAATGTTTCATGCGGACACGTTTTATGCTCAACCTACCGGCAGCAGTTACCGTCTTTTCTGCTGCAGGATATCCGGAATACAACATTAGCAACATATCAAAATAAAAGTCTTGACCCAATGACACAGGATTTAACGATATACATACTCATTTTATTTGTTCCGTTACATACACCTCCCTTAAATCCTGCTAAATTGGGGATGTAGCGGTAAAACACTCACCAAAATAAAGAGGAATAGAGATAGAAACAAATAATAAAAAAATAAAAATACCTCCTAGGCCTCAAAACCGGAAAAAAAAATTATACAGGCACCAACAAGTCAATGAAACCAAATATCACTAGCCAGAGGCGGAGTGGCCGTCGGGAAGATCGGGAGATTTCCCGGTCGGCCGGCGAGGTCAGGTGGACCGGCCCGCAATTGTGTAGCGGCCTGCGAAGTCAGTTGGACCGGCCCACAGTTGTGAGCGGCCGCGAAGCGTCTGCAAGCCGGCCCTGAGCATAATTTATTCCCAGACAAGACGCTGCGAAAATCCCCGAAACAAACAATATATATCTCTTGAACATCCAACCAATATTTATACCACTTGCTTACTCTCTATGTCTCATTCATGTTTTTTTTTATATTATTTTTTTTTACTTCATTTAATTCTTCATTATTCAGGCGTTACATAAGTTTCATAGCCATAAATAAATAATACGAACTACAGTTTACTTTAATTTGTTTGTTCTTGAATTGACGTAGAATGGAGCAAAGACTCCTGGGATTGGGAAATGGGTTTATCCAATAAACAGCTTGCAGGGCAAGTCCATTTTCGGAAATGTAGGGGGATATATGAGCGGCCCCACGTCTAATGGAATGACCCTAAAGACACGTCAGACAGAGAAGGCGAGCAAGTCCTTTATTATGTCCATGGAGCAAGTTCGTGGTTGCTTGCTTTTGTTTACCGGCGTTGCTATGGTTACCGGTATTGTAAGGAAGTGCGCCAATTCTCGGAGTGCCAATTCCCTTCCGCACAGAGCAGAACTGTGGCATATTTTACACATTTTTATTTTCTTAATTATATCATTCATTTTTATCGATTTTTTTTTTATTACTGAAAAATCAAACAAAAAAAAACGTTGTTGGGGGGGGGGGGGGACGGACGGACCGGGGAGGATTCTCCCGTTGGCTATTAGTGTCCAACTCCGCCCCTGTCACTAGCTGTCGATTAAGGAATCCTCCAACTAAGGAGTACTTAAGGAATGGGATGGCGCCATCCACAAGACCAAAAGTAGACTCTTGAGATGCCTGTTACACCTCAAATATTGCTATAAATGATACTTATCTCTAACTGTGTCTTACTATGTATATAGACTGACTACACTGACATCTAGTACCTATATGTTGAATCTCAAAACAAACTTTTAACTAAATAAATGAAAGAGTTCACTGTGGACTCTGAAGTGTCAAGGACTTGCTCATTCATTTCGCAAATGAGCCTCTCTGGAGGGTTGACAGCCCTGCCTCGTCTGGTTTGAGCTACTGTGTCTTCAAAACCCAGAGGTTGAGTGCATACTGGAAGTGCATCTGTGGATACCTCTTCATGTGCAATGACCACGGGGTGGAGCTCAGCACTGTGTCGGCCATTGATTATAGGGGGAACATCACTGTCCTCCAAACTCCGATCACTGCCGATGACACTAGCTGAGTCAAATGGCTCAGACACCCAATCAGACACATCATGTCCTTCAGAGAGGCCAGTCTGTCGATCCTCCAACTCAGAATCATCAGGGCTGGACAGCACCCAGTGTACAGTCCGGTCAACGCTGCCATCAATCTCACCTGGGAGGTTGACTTTGGGAACCATCCCCTCACTGACATCCACCTCAACTACAGAATTGACTTCAGGCACCACCTCGCCTCTGTGATCTACTTCTTCCGAAGGGCTGACTTCAGGAACCACCTCACCACTACCCCTGGTGTGGGTGTCTTCTCCATCACCAATCGGTAAGAAGTTCACAGGAAGCAGTAGATTTCGGTGGACTACCTTCAGTTTATCAGAGGCAACGTCTTTGATCTTGTAGACATTGATGTCAGGGTTCGCAGCCACAATTTCGTACATTGTTGACTCCCATTTGTCAGCCAACTTCCTTCTCCCTCTTTCACCTCTGTTCGCAACGAGCACTCTGTCACCAATGATTAGAGGTGACCCCTTGACCTTCCTGTTATAGAGCCTTGCGTGTCTAGTCTGTTCTGACTGTGTCTTTGTGCAATCTGCACCGCTTCACGCAGGTCTTTCTTCAGGCGTGACACAAACTCATTGTGGTCCACCACAACATCGTCAGAAACCACAGTTTGAAACAGGACGTCAACTGGGAGACGAGGGACTTGTCTCGTGCTCTGTGCAATTGTAACAGAAGGTGAGTAGCTGTAACATCTGGGGCCACTTTGCTTTGGACTTAGGAGGCAACGTTCTGATCATGGACCCAAGGGTCCTGTTGAATCTTTCAACCACGCCATTGCCGATGGGGTGGTATGGTGTTGTGTGCGACTTTTCGACACCTGAAAGAATCAACAGCTCCCTGATCAACTTGCTTTCAAAGTTCGCTCCCTGATCAGAATGAATCCTCCTAGGGAAACCGTACACGAGAAAGAAATCGTCCCAGAGCTTCCGAGCCACTTGCTTAGCGGACTGATTTTTGCATGGGAATGCATGAGCCATTTTGGAAAAATGGTCAGTCACAACAAGCACATCCATGGACTTCCCATCATTGACCTCTGCAGACCAAAAGTCAATGCAGACCAGTTCCATCAGCTCCGTTCTCAAGTGGAGCACAAGCACCGGGCTCTGGTGTCTTTCCAACAACACAGCGATGACAGTTTTTCACATGATCATCAACGTCTCTTTTCATGCCAACCCAGAAGAATCTCTGCCTAGCCAGAGACAGCGTTCGGCTCTTCCCTTGGTGACCAGCGGAATCATGAATTCCATTCAGTACTTGCGCTTTGAGAGAGTTGGGCACGACAAAGAGAAAAAGTCGTCTGTTCATGCCTTGATCTTTTCTCACCTTGCACAGTAAGCCATCATGGATAACGAGCCTGTCCCAATACTTCAGGAGCTGGCGCACACTGAAGGACTCATCTGTTCTCTCATTTTTCGATGGCTTCCGCCGTCTCTCGATATAGTAGAGGACTCGGCTGATAGTACTATCCTGCCCTTGTTGGTTCACAAGACTGCTGTGAGGAATGGGGGAGTCAACCTGCTGCAGTTGAGGAACAGCCGGACTCGCACCCAGGACTTCACTCAGACCACCACTGGAATGAGCTTCCAGAACAGCTGAAACATCTGGAGCTCCGACCGAACCAGTGTCTGAGGCTTCGTCGGCAGATGTGTTATGTGGATTTTTGCCTGATCTCAGGACCATCTGATGATTTTTGGAGTACCTGAAGGCATTTTGGACTGTGTCATCCACAACACCACTGAAATTTCTCAAGAGAGACATGTATGGCTCGGTAACAATGCGGTGGCTTACGCAAGACTGGACGAAGGGTTCTCTGCTTAAAGCATCTGCCACAATGTTTCTGGGGCCTGGGACATACCTTATGTCAAAGCTGTATGATGCAAGTTTAGCCACCCATCGCTGTTCACAGGCATCCAGTCTGGGCTTTGTCAAAATGTATGTCAAAGGGTTGTTGTCAGTCCATGCAGTGAAATGTCTTCCCTTTAGCCAATGGCTGAACTTTTCACAAACAGCCCACTTCAGTGCAAAGAATTCAAGTCTATGAGCAGGGTAGTTCATCTGTGACCGAGACAACGTTCTGCTGGCAAAGGCTACCGGTCTTGCTATCTCCTCACCAGGAGGGACTTGAGAGAGGACTGCTCCAACTCCGTCAAAAGACACGTCAACAGCCAGAATGAAAGGCTGGTCGAACATTGGGTGAGCTAAGGTCACACTCTCTAGCAGATCTGACTTCAGGACTTCAAAGGCCTGCTGACAAGCAGATGTCCAATCAGTAGGGGCGAGTTTAGTGACACTCTGCCGTTTTTTTGGCTTTCTCCCCAACTTCCCACGAGTCTGCTTACTGGATCCTGCTGTCAACTTGAAGAGTGGCTTGGCCTTCGCAGAACATCCCTCAATAAAGTGTTGATAATACATCACCATACCAAGGAACGATCTGATCTTCTTTGAACATGGTGTCTGCCCGTCAGCCTCCATCAGATCAACTCTCTGGATTTTGCTGATGGCCTCGACCTTGTCTCGATCCGTCTCAATGCCTTTCTCACAAATTATGTGGCCAAGAAATTTAACAGAACGTCTTAAAAAGAAGCATTTCTTTGGGGCCAGCTTCAGATTGTGACTCGACAGACGGGAGAAGATCATTTCGAGACGCTGAAGGGCCACAGACTCGGAAGGAGCGAACACCATGAGATCGTCCAGGTAGCACAGGACACTGCTGAAGTTCTCATCGCCAAAGATTGACATCATCATTCTCATGAACGTGGCTGGACTGTTTGAGAGACCCTGAGGCAGTCTGTTGTACTCGTGCAGGTCGAAAGGAGAAGAAAAGGCTGTACATTTCTTATGCTCTTCCTGCAAAGGCACATTGTAATAGCCTGATGTCAGATCCATTGTGGAAAAGAAGACGTTCCCGCCCAGTGCAGCCAACACATCAGACTGGTGAGGCAACGGGTAGGCGTCTCTGACCGTCCGAGCATTCAACCATCTGAAATCTGTACAGATCCTTAAATCGCCATTCTTCTTCCAGACAAGCACGAGGGGAGATGCATAATCACTGTGTGACTTGCGAATGATTCCCTTCTCCTCCATGTCGTTCAGAGTCGTCCTTAGTTTAGCATACTGGCTTGGTGGTATACGCCTGTAAGGCAAACGAAAGGGTCGGTCATCAGCCAGATGAATGCGATGGACAAAGTCACTAACTTCTCCACAGTCCATTTTGTCTCTTGAGAATATTGACTCATATCTCTCTATGGTCTGGAGCAGCTTGTCTTTCCAGTGTGCTGACACCTCACAAGACTCCAGATCGATGTCAGGGAGGTTCAAACTGCACAAGGCACGTTTCATCTCTTCCTCTGACCTGGGAGTTGAGGGGCTGCTGTCCGTACACTGCACATTTGACTTGATCTGTTCTGGCTGTGGCAGGTCTTCCACAGCAATACAAGGTGACACGTCGGCTATCTTAGCATTTCTCCTCAGGACTACTCTATGATTGGTTGGGTTTATAATTTTCATCGGAATGGAGCCATCACCCCAAAGCGGTGTGATCACTCTGCCAACCATTATCTGCTTAGGCCTTGATCTTGACTTGGTCGGCTCAACGATGACTGTGCTACCCACAGACAAGGCTGGAGACACGGGTAGCTTACCCCAAACCAGGTGCTCTGTTTGTGGCTCTAATGTCACACTTCTCATGAGCTTTACAGTGCCCACTCTGTCTGGCACAGACTCACCTCTCCACCTCTGCGTGTTGGAGAAAAGGGACAAAAACTGAGAGCATTCATCACTCTGGTTATTGCTGGGCATGGACGTGAGCTTCCAATAGCCACCTGCCTCTCTCAGACACGTCAAAAGCCTTTTGATGACATTACTGCCCGGAATCATCTCCTCAGATTGACCTGGGACAACTAAAGTGGGAACAGTTATTGAATAACCGTACACACTGACTTGGAGGTCATAGATTGCTGTTGGAGTGACACGATGGCCTCCACAGCCAACAATCACAATATCTTGAGCTGACTGCTTTGAATTGCCTGGAATGTATTTCAACAACATGGCTTCAGCAGACTCACTAAGAGTACACGCCATGGATCCACTATCAATAAGCGCTTTGAAAGAGAGTCCATTCACTATTGAAACTGATGTGTAAAATAAACTATCAGACCTGGGAACTGTCTGCAAATTCTGAAAAATAACTGTCTTCTCTGACGAACAATCACTACTGTACAACTGACTAAGAGATGCATAGTCAGAAAAAGCCTCAAAGCTAGAAGTGGGAAGCACACTTTCACAATCGACGTGGTCCTCTCCCACATGCAGATCTGTTAGTTTGACGCCTGGCCACCGGGTGCTGCACTCTGTCCCCTACGTGGACATCTGTCCCTTGCATGGTCAGGAGAAAAACACTGGAAACAGTCTGTTATCCTTACAGTGTGACAAGGCAGAATGAGAGGGGTCTTTGCAAACTAAACACGTGTGTCTTTAAGACCTTGAATACGAGGTAGACCACTTGTCCTTCTATTCGCTGATCTAGACTGAGTAGTATTCATAAGAACCTTCTCCATCATACCAATCATCCTCTCCATAGCAGAGTGATCAGCTGATGTGGACTGTGGTGTTGGCTGAGCGCTACACAGGGGAGCTGGGCTACTCTTCACCTCCATCCTGTTCACAGCCACGTTCTTCTCCCCAACAGCCCCATCTTTCCCTACCCCTGCTGCTCTGATGACCTTCTCTGAGTGGTACTCATCCAAAACTTCTTGCACTTCTGCAGCTGACACTTGTCGATGGTCTTAGAACGAAAAGTGAGCAATAGACCTGAATCTGGGCAGTTCCTAATGAACATACGTGTGACCTCAATGGACAAGCTGTCTTGCTGCTTACCCTGTTCCAGGAGACACTCAGCAGCAATATCAGCAGCACAGTTAAGGCGAAGCCAGTAGTCAAAGGGATCTTCCCGTGGTTCAGGGAAGGTCGTGTAGAAGTCTTGCAGAGGCAGTGGTGAAAACTGCTTGCAACTGAAATGCTTCCTTAAAAGGCTATAGATGGAAGCTGGACTATGTCTGATGTCAACGCCACTTGATTTAATGCCCGCTTTGACTACATCCTTGGCCTTGCCCCTTAAATGGATGAGAATCTCTTCACCCTGCTCTCCAATAGATAGACCTCCCTTCTTTATGAAAGTTTGCATTAGCTCAATCCACTCTTCAAGAGTAAATGAGTCTGAATTCTCACCTCTGAAAGTAGGGGGATCTCTCACCTTCCTCTGACTCATTACATGTAGCTGAGTTGATGACACAGAGTCCTGAGCTGGAGCGTAGCTACCACTGTGTACACTTGGAGTAGACAAAGCCGCCGCTGGACTAGACCTACTCAAGTGTGTGAGAATGCTGTCTGCTAGTTGTTGACCTATGTGTTGCACGATGCCACTCATCTGGCCCACAAGGTCCTCTGTAGTTAAAGGAGTGGAAGTGCAGGGGGCCTGTTGCGCAGGGAAACTAGTTTGTTCTGTGTGAGCAGCGTGTGGTGTGCCACTAACAACAGGACGTGGAGTCCTCGCTGCCATCCCTACAGTAGTACCCACAGACACACTAAGCTGAGGGAAAGGGATAGGCAACCCCAACACACCTCTACCCCGACCCACACTAACAGGAGTCAGAAAGCCTTGAGCTCCAGTAACCTGTGAGCCAGCCATGACAATGGAAAAGACGGAGAGAAAAAGAAAGAAAAAAAAAAATTTCTAATAAAAAAATACAAAATGTCGATGTTCACTAAAACAGTCACATTAATATCTACTCATAACATTTCATATATTCTACAGTTCCCCAAATATAACACAATACCCAAGTGTTCTCAGCTGATCTCCAGTGTGGGAATGGTAACAGGCCCTCCGGTAAGGGTTGTTGGTCAGCGACCAATCAGTTGAATCCGGGATCAGGGCACCACTGTAACCTGCGTTGCGTTTTGTTTCCTTCAAGCATTGGACTCGGACGCTCAGCATTGGATGCAGCGGTTTTATTGCCTGCACAATGGGTCAGCAACATAAAGGACAGGTTTAGAGCATTTCCTGGTCCAAGAGAAACGTATCAATCCCTTTATTTACGGCGTTATGTTGTGATATATTGTCAATAAAGACCAAATATATATAGCTTTACATTTACGGCCATACTTGTCATGAAATTATAGGGAGGAGGCTGGGCATGCTGGTGTCATATACCATTGTTGGGAACGGCAATTACCGTTCCTGAATGTCAGTGGCCGCGGTGGCACATACCACAAGCCAATAAACGATCCCGGCGCTACTGAGATTTAAAGCATTTATCAACATTAAAAATTATATAAAATCTAACCCTTGCTGACACTTGTTTGCAAGGAACGATATACTCTTGCACTCATAATTCATCATCACATTTTCTCCCTGGGTGTGTTCACGGTAAAAACAACATATTTAATGGAGCACTTATGGTAAGCAAAATAATAGCACCGCTCCCAGAAATAGGAGTGGTGAAAATATTAAAATACATACATTTTCTATTCTCTCCTTGAAGAAAATTCACCAGGAGAACATCACATTTAATTAAATTATATACAACAGCTCTGACTGTCTCAAGTATGCAGGATTTGTATGCATCAAAAATAATTTTATATTAGTTTTTTTGGGGTGTGCATTTGCGTCTCCTAAAAATTGGGATAGATACCAATATCACTGCACACATGGATATAAAACTATACAAATACAGCCCAGACACATAGTCAGAGCACATTTTTAAATGAAAACAGCTCATCAAAAAATATAATCCATGGTATAAGGGACCTAGAAGTGTTGCAAGGACACTGAAATGTACTGTAATAATTGCGCACTCACACACATACACAAACACACATACTTGTGTGCATCCATGAGTACATGCGTTGTGTTTGTGTGTGTCCACAAAGTGCATTTATTGTAGTCTCTTCATAAATAATGCACATGTTGATGTTGCAACGTATGGTTGTTTGAGCAATGAATTCAGCTTGTCCCCAGCCAAGGCTGTGTAAAAATCCAGATGCTAATGCATTGAACTGCAAAAATACTTCCCAGCCATCTGAACATACTCTAAACTCCTTTAACATGGCACTCATGCACACGAGATATACGCTGGAGCACTGGAAAGGGTGAGTTGGACTCTTCAAATCGAAAAAAACTTTGGGGAAAACAACAGTGAAAAAAAAACAGTGACACACACACACACACACACACTGAAAACTGTACCCTCAATACCTAAGCAATCAGTAGGTCTGACTTTGAGAATCTAGAGGCTTTGCGAAATGCTGTTTCCCATCTCCGGTGTCCCATCAACAGCAGTTAAAGCAGGTGTGGGGTTGCTCAGCGAGACAGGGGTCAGGAAAAGAGTCTCAGAGGGTTAGCTGTAGACGGGACGGACGGCGTGTCTGAAGGACGGGCATCAGAAGCCGGGGCCGAGCGGGCTTGGACCAGGAGGGCTGCGGGCATTGCATCCGAGAAGCCCCTGACTGCAGCCCGCAGACGGAGCCTACATGGAGGGGGCGGGCACTCAGTCCACATGGAGGGGGCCGGCACTCCGCCCACATGGAGGGGGCGGGTACTCATGCTGCGTTCGAGTATTCTCTGCGAACCGACTCGGATCTTGGATCTGACGCCACGCCCATCCACATCGAGGGGGCGGCCACTCAGTTCACATTGAGGACTAGTCAAACAGCATTTCTGATCCCGTTTCTGACCTGAAATTAGCTGAAATGTACCTGAAATTAGAGTGTGCGCGCCCGAGCGAGTGATGCCAAAAACATGCAAGTAAGTGAGACTGTCAAAATGCTTAATATATTTAGTAATATTCATGCAATTATGTATTATGTCTTGTTAACTACTTAATCGTCTTTTAAATTTTAGTTACACCTAGCATGTTCCCCCCAACATGCTAGGTCAATTTTCAGCATCATAAGGTTGAGTGATATAGTCATGTCATACACCGTTTGAAAGCTTAGAATCTCAGGAATGTCAACCAATGTCAACCATTCAGTGAAATAAATATGTTTAGTGAATATAGATCAAATATATCCTAGTGTCTTAGGTCAAAATAGCCCCCCTCACCCTCCTCCTCCCTTGGTCCATTCTAACTTTATCGTCGTTGTGGATATCCTTAGCAATGAGTTGATACTTAATGTTGGGTCTTGAAATGTTCATAAGAGTCCACAGAAATCGAATATCAATATTATTTTAGTCTAATTACATTGTGTATATGCACAAGCCATCTTATACAAAGAAGCCGAAAAATAGAAAACCGAAACGCTGCAATGTTTTTTTGTAGAAAACTGCTTTTATGTTTATACTGGTTTTTGACTTTTAGAGACACGTCAGTGTAATTGTGGATGGCGAGAGCCCTGAAATACAGCTGGACAGCAGCGGTCTACATCACTGCCCCTTCTGCAGATACAAAGGGTCAAAATGTGATATCTACCATCACATTAAATGCCATGCCTCGGTTAAATACAGAGGTAAATTTTCTTAATTTTTTATTATTATTATTTATATTATTATTATTATATATTTGTATGTAATGTATGCCGATTACTCACCAAGGTCTGCAGAGGAGCTTTCAGGAAGCAGGAAGAGAAGACGGGAGGAAAAAAAACTACAGGTACGTGTCATATACTGTAATGTGTGATGTTGTCTTAGTGCAATTGTGAAAGACTATAGTCTTACCACCCTCCCACCACTAATACATTTCAGGATAAAGATCTCTGCACAAAAAGGGCTAGAGTTGCTCCAACAGCATCCAGCTCTGAAGGATCAGGTAATGTATAGACTGTTAATCCAGGTGAATCCATGTAGGCCTACACATATTCTGAGTATTTGTGAGATATGATTGATTCTATTAGGATTCTACTTCCAAATTAAGTTGTACACATATCTCCATCAATATACAAGTTATAGCCTACTCCATGGCTGATCTAAAAAAGCCGACATCGAAACCTCTACCAACATGCTCTACCACCTACTGAAAACCATCTGGGAGGAAGAATGTGTCCCATCAGACTGGAAAGATGGACACATTGTGAAAATCCCAAAGAAAGGAGACCTCAGGGACTGCAAGAACTACCACGGAATTATGCTCCTATCAACTCCAGGGAAGGTGCTCAACCGGATCCTGCTGGAGAGGCTTCAGAAGGGGTTGGATGAGAAACTGAGGGAAAACCAGGCCGGCTTCAGGGAAAACAGATCCTGTGGAGACCAAACCGCCACCCTCAGGATTATCATTGAGCAGTCCATCGAATGGAACACTTCTGTCTATGTCAATTTCATATATTTTGAAAAAGCCTTCGACAGTGTGGATAGGGAGATGCTGAGGAAACTGACGGCCCACTACGGGATCCCAGCAAAAATAACCAACATCATTAGGAGCACCTACCAAGGGATGCGATGCCAAGTCCTCCATGAAGGATGCATATCTGAGCCTTTTGAGGTCCTGACTGGTGTGCGGCAAGGGTGCTTGCTCTCTCCACTTCTCTTCCTCCTCTGCGTAGACTGGATCATGATACAAGTAACCTGCAATAGCCGAACTGGCATACAGTGGAGCCTGACAGAGCAGCTAGAAGATCTGGATTTTGCTGATGACCTGGCACTACTGGCTCACACACATCAACAGATGCAGGAAAAATCAGGCAAGCTAGAGGATACCGCTGCTCTGCTCGGGCTCAAAACTAACTCATCAAAAACCAAAGTAATGAGAATTAACAGCAACAACAACACTCCCATAACCATGAACCAAAACCAACTAGAGGAAGTAGCCAGCTTCACATACCTGGGGACTATCATTTCTGTGGATGGTGGTACAGAGGAGGACGTCCGAGCCAGAATTGGAAAGGCAAGGGCAACATTCAACATGCTCAACAATATCTGGAAGATGAAAAACCTGTCACTCAAGACCAAACTACAAATCTTCAACTCAAACGTCAAGTCCACCCTTCTATATGGCTCTGAAACCTGGAAGACCACCACTAACATACTCAATAAGCTGCAGACTTTCACCAACCGGTGCCTCAGACGCCTCCTGGGAATCTTCTGGCCCAACACCATCTCAAACGCCAACCTGTGGGAACTCACCCAACAAGAAACAATAGAAACCCAAATCCGGAGGAGGAAATGGAAGTGGATAGGCCATACACTCAGAAGACAATCACGAAGCAAGCCCTAACCTGGAACCCACAGGGCAAGAGGAAGAGAGGCAGACCGAGAACCACCTGGAGAAGAACCACAGAACAGGAAATGAAGAAAGAAGGGCTGTCCTGGCCTCAACTGGAGCGGAGGGCCCAAGACAGGAGAGGATGGAGGGGTTTTGTCGATGGCCTATGTTCCTTTGGGAACTTAAAGGCCTAACTAACTATGGCTGATCTATTGCACTACTAGGGCCTACTTTTATTATTCCATTGTATTGGCCTACTCAACATTACAGACAACAATCTGTTTTATTTCCAGACAAAACTGAAGACCAGGAACTGGAACCTGGGAACCTGGTATGTAATACGTGTGTAATGCTGGAGGTTGTATGTATAGCCAGATGAATCATGACTAGTTGAATAGTGTTTTTTATCACTGAAAACTCATCAGTAGTAGTAGCCTTTGTTTGCATACCATTTTGTGGTTTTGGGAGAGTAGGGTGTCAAGTACAGACACAAATAATTTTTCTTTCTTCTTCAAGGAAGATTATGTTGTCCTGAAGGACACAATTCAGGCATCAGCATGGTGCCAGTTACAGTCCTTCAAGGACAGCGTTTCTCTCCAAGAGGTCATTGGGATGGAAGGTTGGGACCAGATGGCAGCATCAACACAGCGCAAATCCCATGACGGCGGGGATGAGGAAGAAACGTGGAAACCATTCCAATTCTCATTCAGATTAAATACTGACTATGAACTGTTCTGTGTGGAGATGATGGACAGGAGAAACCTGAAGGTGTTTGCCTCTTTCGAGTCAAACACCTCTCCCCCTCCCCGTCCCCCTCCCCGTGACGCCTGCGCCACACGACTCCAATGTAGTCTGATGATGCAGCATAATGGCGGCGCTTGGCAGCTATGGCGGCGGTGACGGCAATGTCGGGTGACGGAGCGTGAAGCAAGAGTGGCGTCCACCTCACTGAGGAAGGCGTCAGTGTGTTCCCCCCCCCCCCCCCCCCCCCCCGTTGAGACTTTGTTTGTTCTACACTTTATTGATTTATCTTTTAGGTTAATAGTTTACAATCTATTTTGTTGTAGTTGTTATTTTTTAATTGTTTTGTTGAATTAAAAGACTGTTGTTAGTGCTCCTGTGATTGGTGGAACTTAATGTGCTTCACACATGTAGCTTTTCATTATGTCTATTGAGGTACTTTTTTGCCCTTAGATGTGGTCACTTCGTTATTCCTCACATTACATCTGTTAAGGTCATACCTTTGGGTCCCAGTCTTCATAGTTCCCCAAATCTTATTTTGGCTCTTACTGGGCCTGTAACTCTCACAGACAGACAGGTACAGGAGTTCGGACACGTTGCAGTATTTACAGGCAAGGGTGGATTACCGCACGGGCACACCGGGCACATGCCCAGGGGCCCAAGGGCGGCCCTAAGCCAGAGCTTCTGTTTGAAGTCGCTGTTAGTAACTTTTAATATTGCATTGTCAAAGCAATCAGTAGAGAAATACAAAAAAAAAGATCACTAGGGGGCACTATTTCAGTTAGTGAATTTGAGACGGGTCACGAACAAGGCACTGTGATTTAAACATGGAGCAACGGCGAACGGTTGTAACGTGAACTCTAAGTGGAACCTTAATAGGTCCATGAGTGGAACAGCTAAGCGAAAAAAAAATAAACAAGAGAAAATGTATTTGCAAGTCGTTTAGGCTATGCTTAACTTTATAATAGTTCCATGGTACGCAGCAAGAAAGATACCCAGTCACAATACTCCCGTACCATCTGTTTGTATAATTTAATTAACAGCATGGGCTCCCGCTAGCTTAACATAGTATTACCGTTTACTCTTGCATTAACAAGAGCAGAGGAAATCTGCTCAATCGTCAATGTGGTCGGAGTGCCCGCCCCCTCGATGTGGACTGAGTGCCCGCCCCCTCGATGTGGACTGAGTGCCCGCCCCCTCCATGTGGGCGGAGTGCCCGCCCCCTCCATGTGGGCTCCGTCTGCGGGCTGCAGTCAGGGGTACTTGTTGCATCCTGGGGGTGCGGATGTCATTGGCGCTGTGGTGGTGAGTTTGAGCTCTGGCTCCCCCTCCCTTTGACCTTGGCCTTGTCCAGCAGTGTCCGGACGCTCTTGGAGAAGACAACGCGGGGGTCTGCGGACGGGAGGGCCGGACACTCGCAACAATCTCTTAGCTCCAGAGCCTGGAGAGATTTAGAGCAAGAACGAGAGAGCGAGAGAGAGGGGGAGGACAAGTCCACATGTAGGCAAGAAACAAGACAGACACAAAGCAAGAGAGACCAAAAAGTGACAGATGAAAATAATGTAGAGGGTGGGATGATGGCTGCATTCATCCCCCATTGCTCTTTGACAATATATTTAAAAGACGAGCAGTATCAGTTTTAGGCTGGGCTGGAGGAAAAGAAGCCGTGTGGAAATGAGAGCGCTAAAATGCTTGAGGATGCTTGACAGTTGAACTGGATGGACCCAAATAGCCAAAACAATCTTCACTGAGATTTGAGGGAATGAGGGCAAGCCAAACCACGATGGGGACTATTTGAATCCAGCTAAATGGAGGACACGCCAACGTATTAATCAGAGCTGTACTGTCAGGTAGACATGGTGATGCAGGAAACAGGAAGCACCTCCACTTCCCGCCACTGTGGAAAAGGCCGGTCTATCCACTTTACTCCAGCACACCCACTCACTCCCCTTTACATACCGCACTCCTTCTCACTTCTCAGCATCCCTGTGTGTGTGGGGGTGTTAACTTAAGGACAACAATAGCACTAGCAAGCCTGCTGCTGAGCTGCTGCTGCTGGAGACAACAGGGTGAAGTAAAGTGCAGGGCCTCATGCTGCCGTTTGCTCCACAAGGTAAGGGACACAAAAAGGAGCCCATGGCCAACTGCAGACTTGGCTCGCTACTCTAACGATAAAAATGGATGCCCTGACGGTGGCGTAAGATGCATTTGATGAACGCGTCGACCAAATGGGCATGTAGTACACATATTAAAAGCATGTTTTGGTGGACGCAGGCCAAGGGACCCTAGCCATAGTTAAAATACGCCTTCATACGTTCAAATACACAGGACACACCGTTTTTCATGTTGAAGAGACGGGGCAACCTTGATAAGGGGCAACATAGTTGAATTTACACACACACGCCCATCTGTTCGTCTCAGACTCAGCAGCGTCTGACAGTGAGAGCAGGGCCAAGATCAACAGTTCAACTCACTGTCAAGGTTAATACTATCGTTGCCTGGCAGACCTGTGCGTGTGTGCAAATATAACTGAGGAAAAATGACACGCACACACCAACACACAAAATCAGTGACACTGTGTGTGTTCAAAGCACATGTTTGTTGTTGGTAACCCCGGGTCTGGCAACGATCCGATAAGGTTTTAGAATTTATTAAAAAAAAATCTTAAAGGAGACATATTATACCACCAGGTGAGTGTGATTAGCAGTTACAAGCTGTTTTGAAAATCTGTGTCTTCTGATATCACTAGTGGGCGTGTCCACCTAGATGTATGCTGGATAGATGAGCACTGTTTGCTTCAGTCCATTGGGTAGGCTGGTAGACTGATCTATCCAGCACACATCTAGGCGGACATGGCCACTTGTGATGTCAGAAGACGCAGATTTTCAAAACGGCTTGTAACGGCTAATCACACTCACACCTGGTGGTATAATGTCCCCTTTAAATAAATATTCCTAAATGAGCCCATCTACTGGGTTGTTAACTACCGGCTTCCCTCATAGACCCTAAAGTTCATTATCGTATCACGTCACCAGTGGTTAATTTGAGCCGGATCCTGCCGGAACAAGATCCGGCACCTCTTAATTTTGGCCTCCCTGTGTTCCGGTACCTATTTGGGCAGATCCGGCACCTCTCATAAAAAAAAAAGAAAAAATAAAATAAAATAAAACACATAAAAAAATGTTTAAAGAGCCCATGCCATTAAAATCACATTTTTCCTGTTGTTTGTTAAATAACATAGGTCTGAATAAGTTTGTGAGCTGTGGTAAGTTTGAAATCTATGCAGTTTGTCTGCTGAATGCAATAGGCAATGAAAGGAAAAAGGCAGAAGGAATGAGCCAATCTGGATAAGGTGACACTGTGACGTAGCGTTGTCAAACTATTATTCATGGCCCTGCCCACTTGGTTGGTTCGTAACCACCCAGAAGAATTCTGAAGGAGTCGTGATTGAGCTAGTGCTAAATGCTAATACGTGTATGGTAGTTGCTTAGTTCGTAGTAACAGGCTAGTTACAGAATTTTGAATGCAATGGCAGAACGACATCGAAGTACATGAACTGCGACATGCTGCCTGCCGCCGGTTGCCGCGGCGCGAGGCACCACCGCCGCGAAGCACCACCGCCCGGCAGCGGGCAGCCGGGCGGTGGTGCCTTGCGCCGGCAGCAGGCAGCGCGCGGTTCTGTCTACTACAGATTGATGTGGAAGTGGAAGAACCAGAGATGTCGGAGAACCCGACGAAGTCCTTTGTGATTCATTATATCGTCTGGACGTGCACACAGCTTTTGGCCGTGATAATATGTATTATATGATATTATTTAGATATAGAGCTCCAGGACTGTTCATGTACTTCAGGGAGTCAAAGCCAAAGTTCATTTCCCCCAATTCATTCTCAACCATGGCTGAGATAACCCCCACTACGAGTCTCGTTGTAGAAATACCAGAGACGAGAGTCCGACGTGTTATGCGCCATCACACCAACAGCAGAACGGTTATCCAAATAACAAGGAAGTGTACAACACTTGCGTTACAGTCCTGGGGCTCTACATCTAAATAATATCATATAATACATAGATATCTATATCAAATAATACATATTATCACGGCCAAAACCTGTGTGCACCTCCAGACGATATAATGAATCGCAAAGGACTTCGTCGGGTTCTCCGACGTCTCTGGTTCTTCCACTTCCACATCAATCTGAAGAAGACGCGGTCGTTTGATCGTCTGGAGGCTCACACAGCTTTTGGCCGTGATAATATATATTATGACATAGATATCTATGTATAAAATGGGTATCTAAGAGCCATTGCGATACATCCACCGTAAACAGAGCGCATGGTACCGTGGCTACAAGCCGCTCAGGGCCACACCCCCACCCCCCTCCTTGACCTGCCTTGACACGCCCACCGTAACCAGAGCGCATTGTACTGTGGCTACAAGCTGCTCAGGGCCACACCCCCACCCCCCTCCTTGACCTGCCTTGACACGCCCACCGAAACAGCGCGTTTGGGGGAAGCTCAATGTGCGACTGGTTTGGAGTGGCTGTAACTCTGCACCACGGCTGAACTTCGGGGACGTCTTTGAATACTGTGTTTGTAGCCCACTAATACCTATATTAAAGCATCCATAAATAGCATGGCATGGGATCTTTAAAATAAAATTTAAATAAAATAATAATATGCATGTATTAATTTACAGAACAAATCCCAAAAAGTATATGTTTTTTAAGATTTAACGTCATTTGAAATCAACAAACCACGGCCCCGTCACTATTACAGAAAAAAAATTTAACATTTGAAATTCGCCGCATCTCAGGAGAAGGAAGAGAGAAAAAAACGTTAGGCATTTCACAAACATGTCAAAGAGACAGTTGAATTTACTGTCCTTTTTCAAGAAAAAAGAAGAGTTGCATGACTCAAAACGAGTCAGAAAAGCCGGCGACGAGGGCAGCTGCAGCGGTCACGTTGAAGGTAAAAACCGGCTGCAGCAGGAGGCTAGCGCTGCTAGCCGGGTTCACCCACAGCTAGCCAAGCCGGGGCAGGAGGCTGGCACCGTGGCAGCAGCTGGTCAGGTTCACCACCAGCCGGAGCAGGAGCCAGCTACAGCGCTAGCAGTCAGCCAGGTGGACCACCAACAGCCGGAGCAACATGCGGGTACCCTGGCATCAGCTAGCCCGGTACAACAGCCGGAGCAAGAGGCGGGAACCGCCGCCATGACATCAGCTGGTTCACAGGAGGAAGATTCGGAAGGAGAGGGGAGCGCACTGAGCGGAGATGGGATGCACAGTTTGGACAGCTACTCAGTTCAAAGTTAAGCAGAGCTACTACCCCTGGCTTCTTATGAAAAATACAGGTTTTGGCTGCACAACGTGTAAGGCGGTGGGGACTTTGGGGGCAGAGAAGACGGGGGGGATGAAACTCGCAAAAGAGTGGGTTTCATGCACAGTAACCTCATCTGCTCCAGATATTAAAAAACAGCAACGCGCAATCAGAAAAAAAGTATTTGAACATGCCCGTACCAAGGCTCACCTAGCAGCAGCAAGCATTCTTGAAAAGGCAAAAGTGGATACTTTAGGACAGTCTATAATTAATAGTCAGTCTGAACAGATAGCCACTACAGCTCGCGTATTTCGCACGGCGTACAAGGAGGCTAAACGCCACCGTCCCGCATATGGGTTTGAACATGAGATTGATTGCCAAGAATTAAATGGACTCGATATGGGGAGGATTTTACATTCCAATGTTGCGTGTGTAAACATACAGAAACATATTTCTCAAGAAATGAAAAGAAAACTGTTTGAAAAAATAGTACAGTGCACCCCCAAACTCAGTTTAATGCTGGATGAGTCAACCAGTTTAAGCAAAAAGAGCTGCTTAATAATATACCTTAGGACTCAGTTGCCTGATATGGACAAGCCTACAAACATTTTTACTGAACTCGTAGAGCTAGATGATCTAACTGCTCATGGTATTGTCCACAAACTGTTGTCTGCGCTGGAGCGCCTGCATTTGACACAGGATTTTCTCTCTAAAACCCTCATTGGAGTAACTTGTGATGGTGCTTCTGTTATGTTAGGGCGTAAAAGCGGAGTGGCGAGTCGGCTCCCTAACATTACTGTGTGGCACTGCTCAGCCCACAGGCTTGAACTTGCAGTCGCAGACGTAGTGAAAGAGATGGGCGCCATAAATCACTTTAAAATATTGATGGACAAGTTATACGCAGTGTATAGCACATCTAACAAAAACCGAATGGAGCTGAGAGTCTGCTGAGAGCCTGGATGTCCGGCTATGCAAAATAGGTCGTATTTTAGACACTAGATGGGTGGCATCGAGTTTTAGAACCGTTGAAGCAGTGTGGAAGAATTATCCAGCACTTTACAAGCATTTCAAAACTGCATCAGAAGATCCCTCCCGTGATAGTGTCACAAAGCAAACATACAGTGGGCTTGCTATGCGCATATCATCGCATGCATTTGTTAACAACTTAGGCATAATGTGCGATGCATTGCAAGAATTATCCGAGCTCTCAGTCGAGCTTCAAAAACGAGACAGTACCATCATTTCAGCACACAAGACAATTTGTCGGGAAATCAGGGTACTTGAGGCCATGTCGGATCGGCCAGGGCGCTACACTGAACTGAGCCAAAGGGGAATTGGGGAAAACTCTTTCCATGGCATCACGCTGAATGGAGGAAAATCAAACGACAAAACACTCGACCCCAAGCAGTTTTTCCTAACTGTGGCCAAGAACTTGGAGAATCGCATGTTATCTCAAGGAGGCCGGATGCCAGATAAAACTGGATATAACAAGTTCATTGAGGAGTTGAAGGTGCTTTACGCACAGTACTGGCCCGAGGACGCAGGTGCGCTGTATGGAGAGACTGAGGTTGAGTCACTGTGTCAGCGCTTCAACATTGACAACCCGCGCGCAGTCATACGGGCCTACAGAAAGTACAGAGACTCAGATGGAAAAGACACCCCCGATGAGCTGATGGAGTTACTTGTTGCTGTCAACAGCATCCCCATTGCAAGTGCTGAATGTGAGCGCGGATTTTCTCAAATGAACTTGATTTGCACTGCCAACCGTGCCTCACTGCTCACATCCACCATATCATCTTTACTCTTCCTAAATCTTGTTGGACCCCCCCTCGCTAAATTCAATCCAGTCCCGTACGTGAGGTCGTGGGTGGCCAAAGGACACAGAACTGCCACAGACACGCGCAGCAAAGCCCGAAAAAAAGAGGAGAAGGAGAATCCGGACATGCTCGTGATGTGGGGTGTTTTGGACAACTAAATGGTGAGCATACTTTATATTAATAGGCCGCCGTGCCAATCTTTGAATAATAATAATAATAATGGAAAATTTGTGTGATTTATAAAAAGCTCTTTTTTTTTTGTTGACCTGTTGAGAAATTAATTGCTGACTGTAGATACTGTAAGTCCCACCTGTGGTGATGTGGGCATTTGCCTGTGCTGTGCGGAGTATAGCCTAAAATAATTGTAAATTATCGTCATAACATTTATACCATGGATATAATTTGAAATTGAGTCTTGTAAGTCCCACGGCGTGGCAAGTGGGCATTTGCATGTTGTTTTCAGCACGTTTTGTGTATGCGTTCCGGGACCTGTGCCCGTCTCGTCATCCCGAGCTGTTATATGTACTTTGCGTTCCGGCACCTTATGATTTACAAATTAAGCACTGCACGTCACCATATTCCAAATACACTTCAGTGCCGAACATTATAGATATTGAAAACTGGATCACTGCATTGTCCGTTGTATACAAACATAAGCAGGCCACTGATACTTGAGTCCCTTCTAAATTCTGTGTATTCTAAGAAATTGCCGTTATGGATCATACTATAAAGTGGTGGTTTTAGTTGAACGGTGGTCAAACTTTCGCTTTCTCTACTTTTTTATCACAAGCATTAAAGGTCCTTACTTAATGGATGCTTTAATATAGATGTTATATTAGTGGGCCCCTAACACAGTTTTTGAAGACGTTCCCAAAATTCAGCCGCGGTGCAGTCTGTAGCTTTAATGCAAATGAGATGGACAGAGGTGGGTCAAGGAGGAGGGTGAGGGTGTGGCCCTGAGCAGCTTGCGGCCACGGTACCATCCGCAGTGGATGTATCGCAATGGCGAGGCGCATACAGCCTCTGGCCGTGTTCTGTAAATATTCTAGAACACTCCGGGTGCTCTGGCGGGAGTCATGGAGCTCTATATCTATATAATATCATATTATACATAGATATCTATTAGTGCTGTCAAGCGATTAAAATATTTAATTGCAATTAATCGCATGTCATATTTAACTTGCGATTAATCGCACATTTATTTCTATTTTAAATATCCCTTGATTTCGTGCTGCTAGCCTTTTAGTAAGATCAGAGTGTTGAGAAGCAATAAATTATATTTGGTAAGATGGATATAAGAACAGAGACCCGCAGTGAATTCAACCTGGTCCACTTGATATCGGGTAGGTACATGACAGTGGTAGGCCTACCGTAAAACTTCAATAGCCCAGGCTTTCATTTGTTTCAATCACTGAACTTTCGAACAAAACTCTTGCCCAGCACAGATGGGAAATACTAATTGCACGATAAACGGGGTTAAAATTGGTTAGCGTTAACACGGTTAATAAGGCGTTAAACTGACAGCACTAATGTTGGAGCCATTTCTGCTGTTTATGATTTATTTGTGATATTTGTATTGTTTGGTAATTTCTGTTATTTTGGAATATTGTAAGTATCGCGATCTAGACTCTGATGTGATGTTTGGTGTAGCCTGTGTCACAGGGTGCTTAGTGTTGGGCACCGTTTGGTTGTCTAAGCCCCGCCCTCTTTGGTGATTCACCTTTACTTACAGGTAACAGGTGGTGGGTTGTTTGAATGAGTTGGCGGGTGTAGAAGGACACAGTTTTTGACCGTGGTCTATATCGTGTTTGTTGCAAACCCTAAGTTGTGTACAATAAAAACTGGAACTCGAAATACTGAACTCGCGTACTGAACATCTATCTACCCTCGTCAAAGTGGATCCATGCGAAATCGCGTTGGATGCCACAACATAAGTCAAAAACTCTCCGAATCAATGAACAAGCCTCCGTGTCAGTCTGTGGATTTGAGCCAAGGAAACAAACTTTCGCAAATAAAGGACTTTGCCTGTTTTGGATTGCCGATACAAAGACAACGCATTAGAAGGATTGTTTGACGCATCCTACAGCAGTCCGTGAGTAAAACGTTTGTTACAGAAATGAAATACCTTATTCAAACCACAGCCAACTATTCCGAAGGAGATTGTAAATATTGTCCTAACAAACTGACTGCAAATGCTGAAAATAGATCGCTGAAAGTAGTGACAAATTATAACTAAAACTGAGTTAAATCTAACTGTGGGACTTTAACCTGGAAAAAGACGTGGATTGAAAAATGAAGCAACTAAAGGATTTAATTGCGTCCCGACGTGCAAAACTGGGAATATGCACGAGGAAAATGAAGGAAACTAAGGTTCTTTTTGATGGACACTCAGGTGTTGAAATAATAAGCGAGAGCATTGCTGCGTTAAAATGTGCAATGAGTGGATTTAAGGAGGCGCACGCATCCGTTCAAGCTTTGATGTCCGAGGAAGAGAAGGAGACGGATCATACTGAATGGTATGAACCTAAAAGAAATGACTTTGAAAGCTACGTAAATCATATGGATGAGTGGACACATTCTAAAGTAGAACCACAACGATTGGATTTACAAACAGAAACCGCTCTACAGAGTGAAATTACGCCCGGAGACAGTGCGTCTAGGATTGGATCAAAGACCTCCTCCTCCTCTCTCTCATCCATGCGCGCACAAGCAGCTGCGGAGAAAGCAGCCCTTGCGGCCACTGCAGCAGGGCTGCAGCAAAAGCACGCTCTCGAACTTGAGCAGGCACAACTCCAAACCAGAATGGAGATGATCGATATTCAAACTAAAATGGCTGCAGCTGATGCCAAATTGAAAGCTTTAGAAAGTTACGATTCAAGTGTTCACCTTCAATCCACTAGTGACTTTACATCACACATTCCAGGTGACGGAATGAATGCATATTTGGAAAGCTATGAGGAGAAATCTCCAGCTGAATTCACAGGACTGGGTGCTGTTCCTAAAACACCTCTCCAGAGAATGATTGAAGAGGCACCAAAAACAATGTATCTCAATACTGGATTAACGGTTCAAACAGAAGCACAAGCACAGACTTCAACCACCGTTAATGTGGACCAGCCAGCAAGGATTCGTAATCGGATAGAACATGAACACGTGACCCCCCCTCTCGATCTGCAACCTGGACTGCCACACAGTCCACTAAACACACAGAATTATCTTGCAAATGTAATCATTCAACAACAAAGACAAGCCTCTCTGCCAATAAGAGAAATACCTGTTTTTAATGGTGATCTTTTAAGCTACTGTCCATTTATTCAGGCTTTTGAACATTGTGTGGAAAGAAAGACAGACAGTGACCTCGACCGTCTTTATTTCCTGGAGCAATACACATCTGGTCAGCCAAGAGAGCTTGTTCGTAGCTGTCTACATATGAATGCAAATGATGGGTAGAAGCTAAGCGTCTGCTGAATGCTCACTTTGGAGATCCGTATCGCCTCACAAATGCCTACATTGAGAAGGCCCTGGCATGGAATGTCATTAGAGCTGAGGACGGAAAAGAGCTGCACAGCTATGTATTTAAGAAGCTGTTGTAACGTAGCCAGAGACTTGTCGGAGATGTCTGAGCTTGACACCCCATCCAACTTAAAGCTGATCCTGTCAAAATTACCATTCAAGCTACAGGAAAGATGGAGAGTCAAAGCATGGAACATACAGGAAGACACGCAGAGAAGAGCAAGATTTTATCATGTTGTGGAATTTGTTGAAAGGCAGTCAAGAATGTTGTTATACCCAGTGTTCGGCTCTCTCCAACCGTCACCAGCCAGAAGCATAAAAACACCTGAACAGAGGACTGTGAGCAGGAAAAGCTTTGCTACCACAATCACTCCAGTAGTAACTCATGCACCGCTGAGTGAGGAGAGAACCAGAGAACCTCTCAAGAGTGGCGTTCACAAAGCCATGCATCTTCTGCAAAGGAAACCACTTCATGGAATCCTGCCACCAGATGGCAGCAAAGCAACATACAGAAAAGGTTCAGTTCTTAAAAGAAAATGGAATGTGCTTCGCTTGTCTTATTAAAGGTCACACAAGTAGCGCATGCAAGAAACGTCTGACCTGCCAAACATGTCAGAAAAAACACCCGACGATTCTGCATATCCACATACAACAAGCCTCAATCCAAAGGCCTTCTGCATATCAGGGCCACACTAGCCATAGTGGCCAAGTGGAGCAGTCCACCATCACCCAAACCAGAAGTAATTCAGTTGCTGCTGCATTGGCTACGTAGCATACTGGGGCCGGTGTGTCTGACTGTAAGCTTGCCATTGTGCCTGTGAAGGTAAAGAGTGTGAAAAGCAACCAATTCATACAAACCTACGCATTCCTCGATCCTGGAAGCAATGCATGTTTCTGCACAGAGAAGCTGATGGAAGATCTGCATGTAGAGGGCAGAAGAACTGAAATCCTACTACAAACAATGGGACAAGAAAGAGTTGTGAATACTTACCATGTGAATGGATTAGAGGTGAGCAGCATTGATGGAACAGACTTTATGCACTTACCTGAAGTATTCACGCAATCCAGAATCCCAGTGAGCCATGAGAACATTGTTGCACAGAAGGACTTGCAGAAGTGGCCATACTTAAAAGACGTTCAGCTTTCAGCCATTAAAGCAGATATAGGTCTGCTTATCGGTGCCAATGCCCCATGGGCACTGGAGCCTTGGAGAATCATTCACAGCCAAGGAGACGGGCCTTATGCTGTCAAGACCCACTTAGGATGGATCATCAACGGACCATTGAGTGGTGGTGCACTTACTGATGAACGTGGCCGACCGTGTGTCTCTTCCAACAGAATCTCTGTTACAAGATTAGAGGAACAGCTGGTCAAGCAGTACAACCTGGACTTCCCGGAAAGGGCTTGTGAGGAGCAACCTGAACTGTCTTTTGAAGACAAGAAATTCTTGAAGATTGCGGATGAGTCAACTGTGAAGAAAGATGGCCATTATATGATGCGACTGCCCTTCCGGGATGAGAACTTGACCATGCCAAACAACAAGACTGTCGCAGAGCTCAGAGCCATGGCGCTGCGGAGGAAGCTCATGAAGAATGAGTCATTTCGTTCAGACTACAATAAGTTCATGAATGCAATGTTTGACAAAGGCCATGCTGAGCAGATACCAGATGACCAATTGTCAAGAAGCGATGGTAGGGTGTGGTACATACCCCACCATGGAGTATACCACAAGAAGAAAAACAAAATCTGTGTAGTATTCGACTGCGCTGCATAATTTCAGGGCACCTCACTCAATCGTCAGTTACTGCAAGGACCTGATCTGACAAACACACTCCTGGGCGGCATACTCAGATTCAGACAGGAACCAGTGGCCATTATGGCAGATATTGAGGGGATGTTTCATCAAGTCCGAGTCCCTGAAAAAGATGCTGACTTCTTGAGGTTCCTATGGTGGCCTCACGGCAATGTCGACCAACCCCTAGTTGAGTACAGAATGGTAGTACATCTTTTTGGCGCTGTCTCCTCACCAAGCTGCGCCAACTACGCTTTGAAGAGAACTGCCATTGATAATGAGGGCCAGGTGGACAGAGACGTTCTAAATACCATCAGAAACAACTTTTATGTCGATGACTGTCTTAAATCTGTTTCCTCTGACCGACAAGCCATACGTATGGTCAGTGAACTCAGAGCGACATGTGCAACAGGAGGCTTTAAACTAACTAAGTGGGTGAGCAACAGCAGACATGTGTTAGCCTCAATCCCAGAAGAAGACCGAGCTTTGAAGGAAATTGCAGATGTCAACCTGGAGAAGAGTGAGCTACCATTAGAGCGCGCTCTTGGCGTGCAGTGGAACGTTGCGTCAGACACCCTTGGCTTTAATCTCTCTCTAAAACAACAGCCTTACACACGGCGGGGCATTCTCTCAGTGGCCAACTCTGTTTTCGATCCTCTTGGATTTCTTGCACCTATGGTCCTTCCAGCAAAGAGGATAATGCAAGAACTCTGCAGAGGAAGCTATGGATGGGACTCAGAGATTCCGCCCGCCGTTGCCAAGAGATGGGAGACATGGATCGGTGGTCTGAGCCAGTTGACAACCCATAACGTCAGAAGATGTTACCGGCCACAGGACTTCGGAGAAGTTTCTGATGCCCAGCTACATCATTTCTGTGATGCCAGCGAGGTGGGATATGGCACAGCGAGCTACTTGAGACTCACCAACACCAGAGGTCTCATTCACATTGCCTTTGTGATGGGCAAAGGAAGAGTAGCCCCGCTGAAACCGATCACCATTCCCAGACTGGAACTAGCAGCCGCAGTCCTGGCCGTTCGAATCAACAGAATGCTGGAAAAGGAGCTTGAATACTCTCTTCAGCCACCAGTCTACTGGACTGACAGCACCACTGTCATGAAATACATCTTCAGCGACACCATCCGCTTTCAGACATATGTGGCGAACAGAGTATCCACCATCAGGGATCTGTCAGAGAAGTCTCAGTGGCGATACGTGAGCAGTGTCCTCAACCCGGCGGATGACGCCTCTCGGGGCCTGACGGCTGAAATATTTCTGAAGTCTGAACAATGGCTTCATGGTCCAGCCTTTCTGAAACAGCCAGAGGAAACCTGGCCCAAATACCCAGAGAATTCCATCTCTCTTGCTGCTGATGACCCGGAGATCAAAAAGACTGTTGCAGTCTTTGGCACAGCTGCAACAGAAACACGAGATCCGGTCATTGAATTCATACAGCACTTCTCTTCATGGGATCGCCTCAAAAGAGCAACAGCAAGGCTCCTGCAATTCAGGGATCTGCTCATGCATTTGAGCAGAAAGAGAAAGGCCGCAGCACTCGCTCACCAACAGTCTGAGGTATCTGGAAAAGATCCAAAGGTACAGACACAGGAACATCTGTCTGTTGAAGATCTTGCACGTGCTGAAGAGACTCTCTTGTGCCGTGTTCAACAACTACACTTCCGGGAGGAGATCTCAGCACTGGAAGCAGGAAAGATTACTGTTAAAGCTAGCAGCAAGCTTTTCAAACTTGACCCTTACCTCTGTGATGGAGTACTGAGAGTAGGCGGAAGACTGAGTAGGATGGCAATGCCGGAAGAGTTCAAGCATCCGGCCATTCTACCCAAAGACAGCCATCTGACCAGACTGCTCCTCCATCACATCCATATTTCGGTAGGCCATGGTGGCAGAAACCAGATGCTTTCAAAACTTCGCCAGAAATACTGGGTCATAAAAGCCAATTCTGCCACCAGAACAATCATGAAAAACTGCATATTCTGCAGACGTTGGCACACTCCCCCTAGTGTGCAGAAAATGTCAGACTTGCCTCTCAGCCGCACACAGCCGGACCACCCTCCCTTCACCTACGTGGGCGTTGATTACTTTGGCCCAATAGAAGCAAAAAGGGGCCGGAGTGTGGTGAAAAGGTACGGCGTCATATTCACCTGCCTTGTCAGTAGAGCCGTCCATCTAGAGCTGGCACATTCTTTGGACACTGACTCTTGTATCTGTGCTCTCCGAAGATTCATGTGCAGAAGGGGTCAGGTCAAAGAAATGTTCTCTGACAATGGCACAAACTTTGTAGGAGCAGAACGTGAGCTGAGAGAGTCACTTGCTCTTTTGAATAATGACACGATCCAGCAGCGCTTGTCAGCAAGAGGAATAAAGTGGAGTTTCAATCCGCCTTACGGCTCACACCATGGAGGCGCATGGGAGAGACTCATCCGTACCGTCAAAAAGGTCCTCTACTCTGTCGTCAGACAGCAGATGTTGGATGACGAGAGCCTGCATACTGTTCTGTGTGAGGTAGAAACCATCCTAAACGATAGACCTCTCACTGCAGTTTATGATTGTGCACGTGATCCAGAGGCCCTCACACCCAATCATCTGCTCCTGCTGAAAGGAAAACCCCTGCTGCCTCCCAGAGTGTCTCAGAAGGATGACTGCTATTCCAGACGGAGATGGAGACAGGTGCAGTACATCGCTGACCTGTTCTGGAAACGCTTTGTCAAAGAGTACCTCCCTCTCATGCAGGAAAGACAGAAGTGGAACGTAGCCAGAAAGAATCTCAAGCCAGATGACCTGGTCCTGATTGTGGATGAAACATCACCACGCAATTCATGGCCTATGGGGAGAGTGACAGAGACAATCCCGGACAGCAGAGGACATGTCAGACGAGTGAAGGTCAAAACAAAGAGCAACATCTTGGAGAGGCCCATCACTAAACTATGGCTTCTCCTGGAGGCCTGAGTTGATTTGACTCTGACTGACCCTTACGTAGACACCGACACTTAATTAATCTTTTCTTTGCACTTTACAGGAAAAGAACATTATTTTTGGATTTTGAAAGCCTTTTTTCGAAGAAGAATGAATCATTTTTCATTGGACTTTATTATGCAAAATGTGTGGACTCTTAACATTTAAGAATTGCGAAATGCTCCATGTTTATTATTGTATAATTGTCAATTGGATATTATGGACAATTAGGGGCCGGGATGTTGGAGCCATTTCTGCTGTTTATGATTTATTTGTGATATTTGTATTGTTTGGTAATTTCTGTTATTTTGGAATATTGTAAGTATCGCGATCTAGACTCTGATGTGATGTTTGGTGTAGCCTGTGTCACAGGGTGCTTAGTGTTGGGCACCGTTTGGGTGTCTAAGCCCCGCCCTCTTTGGTGATTCACCTTTACTTACAGGTAACAGGTGGTGGGTTGTTTGCATGAGTTGGCGGGTGTAGAAGGACACAGTTTTTGACCGTGGTCTATATCGTGTTTGTTGCAAACCCTAAGTTGTGTACAATATAAACTGGAACTCGAAATACTGAACTCGCGTACTGAACATCTATCTACCCTCGTCAAAGTGGATCCATGCGAAATCGCGTTGGATGCCACAACAACTAATATCTATATAATATATATATTATCACGACCAAAAGCTGTGTGCGCCTCCAGACGATATTATGAATCTCAAACGACTGTCGTGTTCTCCAACGTTTCTGGTTCTTCCACGTCCGCATCAATCTGAAGTAGACTGAACCACGATATGGAGGAGAAAGGGATTGTTTCCCGCAATTGTGGACCGCGATTGTCTCCCGCCGGAGCCTCGCTGCCGAGGGACCACCGCCTCGGCCATGTCGCCTCGGCCACCCTTTCTCCTCCATGTCTTGGTTCATGTACTTAAGGGGGTGAAACCCAAAGTTCCTTTCCCCCAATTACTTGTCAACCATGGCTGAGATAACCCCAACTACGGGTCTCGTTGTGGAAGTACCAGACGAGAGTCCGACGTCTTATGCTCCATAACACCAACAGCAGAACGGTTATCCAAATAACAAAGAAGTGTACAACACTTGTGTTACAGTCCTGGAGCTCTATATCCAAATAATATCATACAATACATCGATATCTCTATCATATAAAATATATTATCATGGCCAAAGCTGTGTGCCCCTCCAGACGATATTAGGAATCACAAACGACTGCGTGGGGTTCTCCGACGTCTCTGGTTCTTCCACTTCCACATCAATCTGAAGTAGACTGAACCGCACGCTGCCGGCTGCCCGCTGCCGGCTGCCCGCTGCCGGCTGCCCGCTGCCGGCTGCCCGCTGCCCGCTGCCCGCTGCCGGCTGCCAACAATCCCTTTCTCCTCCACGTCGCAGTTCACGTACTTCAGGGAGTCAAAGCCAAAGTTCCTTTCCCCCCAATTCCTTCACAACCATGGCTGAGTTAACCCCAACTACAGTCTTGTTGTGGAAATACCAGAGATGTCAGAGAACCAATGTGTTATGCACTAAAACACCAACAGCAGAACGGTTATCCAAATAACAAAGACGTGTAAAACACTTGCATTACAGTGTGTGTAATCATAGTCTCATTGGCGGACCAAATTCTCTGGGTGGGCAAGGGAGAGAAAGGGGAGGTAACTTGGCCCCTTATGACGACATATGGGGCCACATTCCAAATCAGCCCACCTGAGCTTCCATTTTACCCAAAGGTGAGCAGGATACCTAGTGCTCGTTTTATACCGAACGCAAGTTTTAGCCACTCGGGGACGATAGGCTAGGGGGAACTCATATTAATGTTAGAAAACCTCATAAAGTGAGATTTTCATGCCATGCGACCTTTAAAGAGCGCTCTAACAGAGAGCCTATCCTTGCGCCATGGAAAAAAATATATATAATATACCTTAGCCCGTCCTACACACGCCAGTCAGGATGGAAAGGTGAATCAATATGGAACCCTCAATTCAACAAATACCTTTTAAACTCAGCTCTTCAGCGGAGCACTTGACACACGGCATTAGGCAGAGGGGCTGTTGGGAGAGCTGAATGGGTCTCCAGTATATAAACACACAGCCAAGAGAGATTAAAGCATTAAGTATTTGGTCACATATCTTTGGGATGTTATGATATATATGTTAATAGAGATATCCATCCAACTCATTTTCCCAGTCAACGCTTTCCTGTTTTCAAATGCTGAAGCACTCAAAAGATCTGTTTATTGTGTTAAAAGCACATGGCAACCAGGCCCATGTTCCACAAAATGTCCAGTATTAAGTAACCCAGTGTTTATGCTCACATGGGTGCGTGTGTGCATGTGTGCGTGTGCATGTGTGTGCGTACCTGAGGCACAAAGCGGTCCATCTGTGTAACTCGGTTCCTGTGTGAGGGATGTGTGGACAGCCACTCTGGGACAGCTGGCACTGCCCTCAGCTGATCTGTGATCTCCATTTGCTGCCAAAACACCGGGGCAGCGCGCACGTCCGCGCACGCCTGCAGCAGAGGACACGCCCACACGTCACCAACACCCATGCCCCCCAGGAGTCAACCACACACACTGCATTCTGCAGCAGGGTAACCTTGTTTGGTTTGATAACAGTGCCCCCTGGTGTCTCGTAAAGTAACTGACAGTGCTGGGATTCCTTTAGGCTAAAATACCATGCTAATGACAATTCATCAAATTGATAATGTTTAAGAGGAAGAGAGCCCTGAAGGGAGATGACGTCCCTGGTAACACAATGCAATATAATGGGATGAGCGCAGTCATGCTGCTTTACCTTAGCTGCCAGCTGCATTCCAACTTTGTCAGCCTCGGCCTCCAGTTTCCTGCTGTACGGACGGCTGAACATCAGCTGAGAGAGGAATCCGACGCGGCAGGCAGAGGATACAGATTCACAGGGTTCAAGAATTTGAACATCAACAAGACTGGTGTGAAACATGATGGAGGCTGATCCAACATTAACTTTTCAAATCTATCGAAAACACTTTGTAACTGAGAACTTTGAAATTTTGCCTTAAATAATACACATAATGGTCAAAAAGAAAATGTTGAAATCTAAAATAATGTACACATGTCTCCAAATGTTCAAAGAAAATTCGGAAACTTGATTATATTAGTTTTGTGATTGAAAATGCAAATCGTCCCCGATTTGCATTTTCATTATTGCTCAGATGAGAACTGACTGGAGTTTGCAGTCGTCCAGATCCAAAGATATGAGTTGTATTGGGAAACCAGGGGAAAAGGGGTGGCGATAATGGAAAAGCTGCAGAGGAGAGTCAGCTTTAGCATTGCCGCGGGTTATCTGTATGAGTAATTGGTCTGACCTGTATAAGTTTGCCCTGGATCCAGTGTCCAAACACGGCAAGACTGTCCCGGGGACATAAGGCCCAGATGGCGGTCAGCAGGATAAGAGACAGCAAGTCCACAACGTGGGACAGGCTGGCCTGCTCCGCCTTGGGGATAGGGACAAAGAGGTGAATGTGATGAGAGGTATCAGACAGTAGGGGACACACACACAGGAACATGAGAGCAAGAGCGAATTGGGATGTTGTGATGGGGTTTCAGGATGGCCAGTGAGTGAGTGAGTGAGCGAGAGAGAGGATTGTTCCAAGCATTTATGAAGTTCCACTCTTTACGGCGTAGCAGACCCTGAGGCTCTTTCAGCAGCCGATCAGAGCAAACCACCCGGGACAGACAGAGCCTCGTCGATCGGCCATTCCCTTCAACATATTAAATTCTCTTTTCGGAGCAGGGACGCTCACGCTCTAAAAAGAACATAAACTTAATTAGAGTCCTGAATGCTTTTTCTAGGCCTTAAACACAGGCCACCATCAACAAAGTTGCAACAACAAATGAAGATGTCAAGCTCGTAAAATGATTATGGCCTGAGGTCAAAACGACTCATCTGTTCCTCTGCTAGCCATGTGTGACCGATGGAAACCAGGTTGAACCTAAAGCCATCCGAGTGTTAAGGTAGCATCTGATATATACTGAGGTAAAAAAAGGAGACACGCAGGAACATAAAAGGCCTGATAAATATTGTTGCCCTGAAAACCAATCAAAGCAACCTGTGCCCATGTCATAAAAGTCTGAAAGATACACTGGAAAATCCATCAAGAAAATATGGCTGCAATGGTTGAGGTCAACATTTTCTACATGGTTTGGCTCTTTCAAAAGTGTGTTTGTATGCTTGTATGTATTTATGTGTGTTTGTACTCACGGAGTGGCCCAGGATGGCGTGGGCCATCTCGTGTCCGAGGACAAAGGAGAGCTGGTGAATATCTGCCACCATTTCAAGCATTCCAGTAAACATGAACACTTTGCCATTCTGTCCAGAGAAACACACAACCAGCCATCAGTCATTAGACGGTCATCGGAGATTCGACCCTGAAGGTGATTCACACTGGTTTCTTTATATGCGGACATCGATTTTGTTCCGACATCAGTAGTCAATGGGGGGTTTAGGGGGATGGGCTTGCAAGGGGCAGGATATGATGTAGGGTCTTAGTTTGCAGGAGGCGGGATAAGTACGTCCGCTGCCACTCTAGTTTGTTTTGGTTTGACCACAGAGAGCACAGAAGCAGAACAGGCGGAATTCATCACGATCATCTTAAATGTTGCTGCAACGATGCATCATATATTCCTTTCAACATTCAAGGTATCGATCAATGAAAGATCATAGCATGAGTTAGAGACTAATAGAAGAAACAACGAAGAACGCATGTTTTTTCTGCTTAATTTCACATATATCAAACACAGTAGTTGATTTCTGTGTTTGAATTAGAAACCAGGGAGTGGAAGGCCATGACCCTATAATGTTCAGCTAACTGTTGTAAATAATAATAAAAAAAAAGCCGTCAGCTGTGAACTCATGTATTGTAATTTATTGTATGTGTACTTTTAGGGTGACGATAAGACCTATCTTTTAGTGTTCACCACGAATTACATGAAAAGCAGTGCCAACACTTAAATATTTTTTAACCATTCAGCAAACAAAAGGCAACAGGCTGATTATCATTTAGGATGCTGCCTGTCACACAGAAATTGTCTACGTAATCCTCGTTCGAAAATTCCAAACCTGCCTGGCAACTGATGATCGCGTCGAACGTTGCCTGGCAACGGACGATCGCGTCGAACAATGACGTGTGTCCCCTTAACCTATAAATCTGCTATCATTAAACCACTCCTCAAGAAACCCAATAGCGATCCACTGGTTCTTGCAAATTATCGACCTGTTTCCACTCTGCCTTTTTTTTCTAAAATACTTGAGAGAATTGTTGCTGATCAACTGACTCTCCACCTTTCTGCCAATAAACTCTGACAATTTTCAGTCTGGTTTCCGCTCCTGCCACTCTACTGAGACTGCCCTAACTAGAGTAGTTAACGACCTACTTGTCACTGCTGACTCTGGATCAGCCTCCTTACTTTTAATTCTTGACTTAAGTTCGGCCTTCGATACAGTAGATCATTGTGTGCTTCTACACCAACTGGAGCATTACGTTGGTATCCACGGGCTGGCGCTCTCCTGGTTCCAGTCCTACTTATCTAGTAGAACCCAATGTGTCAGTTTCAATAACTCTTTGTCAGAATGCTCTACGGTTACCACTGGTGTGCCCCAGGGGTCTGTCCTGGGGCCCCTGCTGTTTTGTATCTACATGCTCCCTCTGGGTATGATAATTGCCGAATATGGTATAAAGTTCCATTTCTATGCTGACGACACACAGCTGTACATCCCACTACAGCCTAATGACCCCTCCCATATACAAAATCTGGAATCATGTGTTCGCCGAATCAAGACCTGGATGAGTCAAAACTTTCTCATGCTTAATACTGCTAAGACTGATTTGCTGGTGATTAAGCCTAATAACTAAGTACTTCTCTGAGAGTCTCTGTCTTAATATCGATGGCTGTTCAATCTCTGAAAGCACGCACATTAGAAACCTAGGCATTACTTTTGACCCAACCCTGACTTTCCGGACTCACATCAAGGAAACCACCAGGTCGGCCTTCTTTCATCTGCGCAACATTGCTAAAATCCTCCCTGCTCTGTCCCGGCGTAGCGCCGAGGTTGTTCTCCATGCCCTTGTGTCTTCCCGTTTGGATTACTGTAATGTCCTTTTTTCTGGCCTCCCCATCTGTTCTACTAGGAGCCTTCAGCTTGTGCAAAATTCAGCCGCCAGACTCTTAACAAAAACAAGTAGGTACTGTCACATAACTCCTGTCCTGGCATCATTACATTGGCTGCCCATTCTGGCTAGAGCCGATTTTAAAGTTCTCCTCTTAACTTATAAGGCATTAAATGGACTTGCACCTTCCTATTTAACTGAACTACTTTTTCCCTACATTCCGCCACGTCCACTCCGTTCTCTTAGTTCTAACCTCCTTGTCATCCCACCAATCAATAAAAAGTCTGCTGGTGGCAGGGCCTTTTCCTACCGTGCTCCTTTTCTATGGAATGGCCTCCCACTATGTATCAAAGAAGCTTCATCCACTGCAATTTTCAAGTCCCGTCTTAAAACATACCTTTTTACTCAATACTTTGGTTTAAACTAATTTTTAACTGTTTTATAATTTTATAATTTTTAACTGTTTTATCAAAACACCTGTGGTGTTTTAATGTTGTTTTAATGTTGTTATTATTGTACTTGATATTTTGTAAAGTGTATTGAGACCATGTACCATGGTGATTTTGCACTTTAAATAATAAATTGATTGATTGATTGATAGGGAGCTTCATGAACATTTTCGAACATTCACGCTCGTTCATTGAGCGTCACAAGACGAAATAACAAACAGGCAAGACTTATTTTACAAAATACATTTATTAGCGTTGCTAACTTTATATTTGTATTGTATTTTATTGTTTAATCGATTTAGCTAGTAAACTGAGTGTTTGACGTGTTGCTAACTAGCTAGCTTGTGTTCATTTAATTTAGATAGACGGATAGATAGATAAGCAGACAGATAGAATTTAGGTTTATCGGTTTTTCTTGTTGATTGAAAATGGTGTCACTTAATTCTATTTTCTTCTATCTGTCATCTCAGATGTATGAAGCAGGGATCTCTCTCACGGAGAAACGGCAGATCCGGAGGGATGCAAAATAATTCACTCGTAAAGGTATTCTGTAATTAAATAAATGACATTTTATGCAGTCCATTAATTCATCTTACATTTTCACAAATTAGTAGGCCCTGCAAAGGAAACTGAATTAAGTTATAAACAATCTACGGCTGATTCAGTGCTGATGTATGTTCTCACCCTTTTCTAGGAAATTGTATGTACTACCTTGGGGAGAATGGCCTTTCAATGAGGAGGGTGATCCTCACTGAGAAAGAGAAGGATGAGGTGCTGAGAGAAGTCCATGCTGGCTACTTTGGAGCCAAGAGGATGCAGGACAAGATCAACCATCGTTCTACAGGAAGACAATTACCGGAGATGCTCAGAACTGGGCAAGTGATCAATTTGTTCAAGTTGCGTTTGATCCAGATCAGCTCTAATATTTCCTGTGATACGCTGATGCCGCATGCACATGAGATTTAAAGAATAATTTATAGTGATTGCCTTATATAAGTAATTGTTCATTTCAACTACTGTGACACGCAAAGAAAATCGCCTCTACTCTAGAGCATATTATTAAATATGTTGTGTTTAATCTCCTTGTGTTGTAAAGGTGAAAACCTGTATGTCATGCCAGAGGTTTGAGCAAGTGAAAAAGGAGGCCCCAGAGTTGAAGCCCATCAAACCAAAGTCACCATGGCATATGATTGGTGAGATATCTTGCTTTTGGGTCCTGTGAAACGGCTACAACCTCTCGAAGTCATAGTTACATTTTTATTATTTTCTTAATGTACTGTATTGCCTTTTCTATCTACATAACGTCATGGCCTGTGGGCAGCCAGGTACTTGTATAAGTACAAATTGACATGTGTTTATTTCTGTCCCTACTCTAGGTGTTGACCTAATTGGACCATTCAAAGCCTCAAAGAATGGGAGCCGCTTCTGTCTGACAGCAACTGACTTCTTCACCAAGTGGAAGGAGGCCAGGCCCATCAAGGACAAGACTGATAGTTCCACATCACCGGTGTATAAATCATAGCAACATTTGCAGCGTATGTACAGTGAGACAGTCATTGAGAAATAAACCTCAACAGGGTGATGCAGGACCCCGACGCGAATACGATCAGAACTGCGTCTATACCGAAGTCTGTTATTCATAGCAGCGGTCTGCTATACAGAAATAATAGACCGTAGAATGCCATAATTGACCAATCAGAATCGAGTATTCAAAAAAGCTGTGTAATAAAGATATATAACTGACATAAAAGAAAGATCGATAAGCTCCTAAATAATGTTACTATCAACCGATACATATTTGTGACACTCTTTAAATTCTCTAATTCCCCTTGCTTCTCCTTTGCTGTTTTTACAGACGAACGGACTGGATGAGAGGACCAATCAGACACTGAAGAGGTCCATTGGTAAGACCCTTGATGGACAACAGGAGAGGTGGGAAGACAAATGAAAATAAATTGTTTTTTCAAATAATTTGTGTCCAAGGCTCTTCCAGGTATTCGCCCTATCGTCTGATGTATGGACGGGAGCCACGTCTGTTTTCAGAGGTGTGTAGTGGTTGACTTTAATATTATCATATTAACAATTTCTAAATCATTTTTTTTTCTCTTCAGGGAGGAAGTTACACTTGTATGGTATGATGAGACGACTTAACAGTAGGGAATCAACATGAAAAGTATATATGTCAAAATAATAATTTCTATGAGGCTGATTTGAACATACTTTTCTTGCTTGTCCTTTGCCTTTCTTTTTCCTATGTTACTTAAGACCACTGGAGATCTTCCAGATGATGTGGACATTGCTTCTCCAGATAAGGAGTTGAGAAGTACGTCCAGGCAAGGGCTGAGAGTGATGGAAAGGTCATTGACAAGGCAAGTGTTTCATAAATGGGAAGCAAATCATTATTTATATTATTATCATTATGTATTTATGTTTTTGCTTTATATTTGAGGACATCACCAGTAGTTAAGTTAGTTGCCTTGCACAGAAAGGCAATTGCGAGGGTAGAATAATCATACATCGATTAACTATCCTGCATCAGATGACTGCCAACATAGTGCCCCCTCGAAAACAAGATGCTTCATCTCAAGGGGCTTATCCTGCCAATAAATAAATTAAATTAAATTAATGGTTTGACTTTATATCAAATTTTCGAACAAGTATCCTTTCTTTAATTTTATATGCATACATACACATACATGCATACATATACAGATATATATATACCAGTGGCGGCTGGTGGTTTTTAAAGTGAGGGAGGAAGGACTGCGCGCTTGGTTGCCATTGGCCTGCTTGCACTGTTGGTGTATGGTGGCATAAGAATGTGAGACTCAAGTTGTTTCAAGGTGTTTTGGTGAACTACAAAATAGCAGGGAGGGAGTTATGTGAATACAATTTATACAAAGCCACCAGTGGCATCACTGTAATTTGAGAAGGAAAGGATGCAAAGCATATTTGTCAAATCAGGCCTACTATTGATTTGTAAAAGTAAATAAAAAAATCTGGGCCTATCATTGGGCCTAGATCTCGACGGGTGTCAAGATCACGTTGGTGCTCACCAACGTGATCTTGACACTTGTGGCGTTTGGTTGCCCTATCAAGATTTTCCACATCAGTGAAACCATGAACAGCCCACGTTGGAGATTTGCTATTATTCATAAGCAAACAAGGCCAGCAATAAATTGCTTGTAATGCTACCAGTAAGCCATGCGTACCTAGCAAACCATGTAGCACTCACAACAATGACGTTGCCATTACTTCTGGTCACCTTGATTTTGGGAAGTGGTCTACCTCTTTCTTTGGTCGCTAACTTAGCACTGTAACTCAATGAATGGAATGCTTTTTTTAATAAGACGTTAACAATGTCCTCCGTTTCCAATGTTTCCATTGTACATTTAGGATCTCGCTATCGCAGATTTCACTTGCTCTGCGTCTCTGACTGAGCACCGCGGCAATGCAGACCGGGTTTGTTATCGACAGCGTTGCCAGATTGGGCAGATTTCCCGCCGAATGATAATTTTTCCAGCCTAACATGGTTAAAAGTAGCCCAATTGGGTGGGAAATCTGACCAATCTGGCAACGCTGCTCAACATCCAGGGATCCTGCTTATTGGTTCATAAGGCAGATGGATAGATTTTTGCGCGAATCAGACCCCTTAAGGTCCCACCCACTCAGAGGAGGACTTTTCTCCTCTCTCCCATTGAAACCCATGTTATCCACCGGCCGCCAGTACTTTCGGGGAAATGAATGGGAGTCAACGGAGGGCGACGGAGGACCTTCCTCCCTGAAGTAATTGTCAATAAGCGATAGGGGGTGCTAATGTCCCTTTACCCAGGGAAACGAACATTATATATTCAAATGCAATAAAGTAGTCATATTTAAGGGCATTAATTCATTACAATAGTCTGGGCATCTACATTTTTTATTCTCAACAATGTTAGGGAGGATCTTCCTCCCTCTCCTCAATGGAGAAGCCTCCACTGATATATACATCTATACACATATTTTTATATATATACACACATATATACATACACACATATATATATATATATATATATATATACATGCATACATATATACACACACACGTATATATATATACACATACATATATACACATACATATATACACATATACACATACATATATACACATATACACATACATATATACACATATACACATACATATTGTGGCAACCCCACGCAATTGACCAGGGGCCAGCCGCTGCAGCACCGGCCCCGTGGTCGGGTGGTGGAAGGGAGATACCTCCCCCTCCACCCAGCTGCGCTAGAGGGAACATCAACCGGGCCCAGGGAATCAAGAACATTGGGGGCACCGGGGGAACCAGGACAGAGGAGTTTTAAGGGCTGGGCACGTGGCAGACAGGGGAGAGGGCTGACGAGGAAGAGACGTGCTGTGGAACCGACGTGCTTTAACGAAACGTTTTCCCCACCAGAAGTAAGCCGGAGGCGTCGGGAGCTGTTTCCCCGCCGACCCCGAGGAAGGGCTGGACGGTCTGGACCAGGAGGTCCCGTGCCCTTATTCCCGATTACGGAAGAACCTTAGTTTATATGATTTCCCTTTTCGTGACTGGTTTTACAATAAAACCCGTTGCACCGCAACCCTGCTTCTTTCATTAATTCCAGAATCCCCGCCGCCGACGAAGGGGGTTGCCACAGTGGTGGAGAATGCGGGCAACGCGATCTCTGGACTTAAACACAACCCAGACCACGATGGAGCACGCCAACCAACCCGCCACGAGGGACGAGGAGATAGACGTCCTACGGAGATGCATGGTCCGAATGGCCGAGCAGCTCGCTCGGGGTCCTGCATTCGCCGCCCCCGCGAAGAGGCTGACAAAGATGGGACCGGAGGACGACGTAGAGGCGTACCTTGACGTGTTCGAGCGGACCGCGGACCGTGAACAATGGCCCGCGGACGATTGGGGCCACATCCTAGCGCCCTTCCTGACCGGGGAAGCTCAGCGCGCCTACCGGGATCTCAACCCCCAACAGGCGGGGCATTACCCGACGCTCAAGCAGGCCATCCTCGCCCATTATGGACACAGCCTCCCCGCCCAGGCGCAGCGCTACCACGACTGGAGCTACGAACCGCTCGGCTCAGTGAGAAGCCAGATTTCCCAACTCGTCCGGCTGGCCGAGCGGTGGCTCGTAGAAGGCGACGGCCCCCCCCTGCTGGATCGTCTCGTCATAGACCGCTGCATCCGATCGCTTCCCCCCGCCGCCAAACGCTGGGCCTCCGGGAACCAGCCCCGAACGGTGAACGATCTCGTGGAACTCCTCGAGAACCATCAAGTAACCCAGCGGCTTTGCGGAGGAACAGCCCCGCCTCCCGGAGGGGGGGAGCCGCGGACCGAACGACGCGGACGGATGACAGAGACCCCGCGCTCCCAGACACCAGTCGTCCGAGGCCCCGCCTACCCGGCTCAAAACATCGTGGCCCGCAGAGGCCCCGCCCCCCCGACTCCGAGAGAGGAGTGGAGGTGCTACACCTGCGGCCAGAAGGGCCACCTGGCCCGCCACTGTCCCGGCGCAGGGGACGTGTCAATGCCCACGGCCAGTCCGTCCGACCAGAGGGGAGGAGCCTGCCTCCGCACCACCTGCTGGTCACACGAGAGGACCGTCTCGCCGAGCCTGCCGGTACGGGTGGGACGGCGCGACACCCATGCCCTCCTGGACTCAGGGAGCGTGGTCACCTTGATCCGGCCCGACTTAGCCTGTGGAACGCCCGGGCAGGACGTGGAGGTGGGCTGCATCCACGGACAGACGGAAACATACCCCACCAACCTCATCACAGTACAAACCCCGAAGGGGACCTTCACGGTCCAGGCCGGGGTAGTGCCCAACCTACCCATGCCCCTGTTAATTGGACGAGACTGTCCCATCTTTGAACGACTGTTGGTGGCGGAGCTTCGCCCACCAAGACCCCGACATCCAAGGACGAGACCGCGCCAGCTACGAAGCCGACCCGTCTACATGGCAGGCCATCCCCCACCATCCCCGACTGACTCCGACGAACCTCCGCAGAGACCCGCGAGAGAGGTAGGACGCCGGCCTCACGCCTCGTCCACGGAATCCCTTCCCCCGGGGACACCGGGCACGATGACCGCCTCCGAGCCGATACCCGCTACCCAGAGGCCATACCTCTCCGCGCCGCCACAGCCAAGGCAGTGGCAAGAGAGCTAATGACGTTATTTAGCAGGGTGGGAATAGTTAGGGAGATCTTGACAGATCAAGGCTCCTGCTTTATGTCCCGGGTGTTAAAGGACCTCCTCAGTCTGTTACAGATCCGCCACCTCCGGACCTCCGTCTACCACCCCCAGACCGACGGACTGGTAGAGAGGTTTAATCAGACCTTAAAACGCATGCTAAAAAAGGTGATGGAGGTCGATGGAAAGAACTGGGACCAGCTACTCCCTCACGTCCTGTTCGCAATCAGGGAGGTACCCCAGGCCTCCACCGGCTTCTCCCCGTTCGAGCTACTCTATGGGAGACGACCGAGAGGGCTCCTCGACATCGCCCGGGACGCCTGGGAGAGCCAACCCTCCCCCCACCGCACCATCATCGAGCACGTGGAGCAGGTGCGGGACAGGATGGCGCAGGTGTGGCCCGTGGTCCGGGAGCACCTTGGACGAGCCCAGCAAGCCCAAGCTCGGGTGTACAACCGGGGGGCCCAGCTGCACACCTTCGACCCGGGCGACCAGGTCCTCGTCCTCATCCCGACCTCTGAGTGCAAGTTCCTGGCCAAGTGGCAGGGACCCTATGAGATCATCGACCGGGTGGGCGAGGTCAATTACCGGGTACGGCAACCTGGGAGACGCAAGACCACCCAGCTGTACCACATCAACCTGCTGAAGCGGTGGCAACCACTGACCACTCCGCGGGATCCAACTCTCCTGACGCTGGCCGCTCGACTGCCCCCTCCAGAGGTCCCAGTGGGGGAGCTGCTGAGCCCGAGCCAGACACAGGACATGCGTGACATGGTGCTCCCACATCTAGATGTCTTCTCAGAGCGACCCGGCAGGACCACAACCGTCAGCCAAGACATCCGGACAGAACCGGGAGTCAGAGTCCGCCTCCGGCCCTACCGCATCCCGGAAGCACGGTGCGCCGTCATCAGAACAGAGGTCGCCCGCATGCTGCAGATGGGGGTCATAGAGGAGTCCCATAGCGCGTGGTCCAGCCCGGTGGTTCTGGTACCCAAACCAGACGGGACCTACCGGTTCTGCAATGACTTTCGCAAACTGAACGAAGCGTCTGTCTTCGACGCCTACCCTATGCCACGGGTGGACGAGTTAATAGAGCAACTGGGCCCGGCCCGGTTCATATCCACCCTAGACCTCACGAAGGGATACTGGCAGGTCCCCCTCACCAAGCGGTCCCGGGAGAAGACGGCGTTCGCCACACCAGACGGGCTATACCAATACACCGTCCTCCCGTTCGGGGTGCATGGGGCACCCGCAACCTTTCAAAGGATGATGGACCGGATCCTACGGGCCCACAGAGAATACGCCGCCGCGTATATAGACGACATCGTAATACACAGCAGCACCTGGACCCTCCATCTCCACCACCTCCGAGCCGTCCTGGGGGCGCTCACGGCCAACCCCCAGAAGTGTCGCCTGGGCCTGGAGGAGGCCTCCTACCTGGGCTATCAAGTCGGGAGGGGCTGTGTGAGACCCCAGGACGAAAAAGTGCAAGCCATCCGGACCTGGCCCAGGCCAACCACCAAGAAACAGGTGAAGTCCTTCCTGGGACTAGTCGGTTACTATCAGAGGTTCATCCCTGCGTTCGCAACACTGGCCAGCCCCCTCAACGAGCTAACCCGGAAGACTCTACCCGACCGAGTGAAGTGGACGGAGGAGGTTGAGGAAGCCTTCTCCCACCTACGGCAGGCTCTCTGCACCGAGCCCGTGCTCATCACCCCGAACTTCAGCCTCCCCTTCGTGGTACACACGGACGCGTCTGAGGTGGGGCTGGGAGCCGTTCTATCTCAGGTCCGGTCAGGAGAGGAACATAATAATAATAATAATAATAAATTTTATTTATAATGCACTTTATATTCAAGAATCTCAAAGTGCTTCAGAGAAAAAAATACCAAAAAAACTATTAAAAAGGGGGAACCTCAAAGAAAGTTTAGCTAAATGCTCTTTTAAAGAGATGGGTTTTGAGGTTCCGTTTAAAAAGAGCTGTTGTCTGTGGAGCCCTCAGGTGGTCAGGGAGGGCGTTCCATAGTCTAGGGGCAGCAGCAGAAAAGGCCCGATCACCCATGGTGCACAGCTTCGTATGTCGGGTTTGGAGGGTGTGAGTGGATCCTGAACGGAGTGTACGTGAGTTTGTCGGGGGGGTGAGGAGTTCCTGAAGGTAGAGGGGGGCAAGTCCGTGAAGGCACTGGTGGGTGAGGAGGGAGACCTTGTACTCAATTCTGAGTGAGACAGGGAGCCAGTGCAGTGATTTCAGGATGGGGGTGATGTGGTCATGCTTGCGCACCCTCATCAGGACCCTGGCAGCACTGTTTTGAATGTATTGGAGCCTCTGGATGCTCTTGCCAGGGATCCCAATGAGGAGTGCATTGCAGTAGTCCAACCTGGAGGAGACAAAGGCATGGACGAGCTTCTCTGCATCAGCCAGGGTGAGTGATTGGCGGAGTTTGGCGATGTTCCTGAGGTGGTATAAAGCTAAACATCCGGTGACCTTCATCAGCCGGAAGCTCCTGGCCAGCGAAAGGGCCTACTCAACGGTGGAAAAGGAGGCGCTGGCAATCAAGTGGACCCTAGAAAAGCTCCGTTACTACCTCCTCGGTCGGAACTTTAGCCTGGTCACCGACCACGCCCCCCTAAAGTGGATGGCAACGGCCAAGGACACCAACGCCAGGGTGACGCGCTGGTTCCTGGCCCTGCAAGACTACCGCTTCCAGGTGGTCCATCGACCCGGAAGGGCCCACGGTAACGCAGACGCACTGTCCCGAAGGGACGCCTGCCTAGGGCTAACAGGAGGAACCCCCGGCTTGCTGCTGAGGATGGGGGTGTGTGGCAACCCCACGCAATTGACCAGGGGCCAGCCGCTGCAGCACCGGCCCCGTGGTCGGGTGGTGGAAGGGAGATACCTCCCCCTCCACCCAGCTGCGCTAGAGGGAACATCAACCGGGCCCAGGGAATCAAGAACATTGGGGGCACCTGGGGAACCAGGACAGAGGAGCTTTAAGGGCTGGGCACGTGGCAGACAGGGGAGAGGGCTGACGAGGAAGAGACGTGCTGTGGAACCGACGTGCTTTAACGAAACGTTTTCCCCACCAGAAGTAAGCCGGAGGCGTCGGGAGCTGTTTCCCCGCCGACCCCGAGGAAGGGCTGGACGGTCTGGACCAGGAGGTCCCGTGCCCTTATTCCCGATTACGGAAGAACCTTAGTTTATATGATTTCCCTTTTCGTGACTGGTTTTACAATAAAACCCGTTGCACCGCAACCCTGCTTCTTTCATTAATTCCAGAATCCCCGCCGCCGACGAAGGGGGTTGCCACAATATATACACATATACACTAGGGATGGGCAAAATGATTATTTTCCGGGAACTAGTTATTTCGGTTCAGTTCACTTTAACGATTCGTTTGTTTGATTTGTTCGTTACGTCAGATTACGTCATTTGACAGGGAATCTCACAGGTGTTTGCCCCCCCCCCCCCCCCCCTAGAATGGAGCAAAGACTCCCGGGATTGGGAAATGCGTTTATCCAATAAACAGATGGAGGTCAAGTCTATTTTCGGAAATGTAGGGGGATATACGAGTGGCCCCACATCGAATGGTATGACCCAAGATACGTCAGACAGAGAAAGGGCGCAAATTCGACGGTACCACCTTGTCATCTGTTTACCCAGGTACCATGGCAACACCATTGCTACCTCTCATTGGCTGAATCTTTGAGAACGTTGTAGACTCAATCGATGTAAGGTCGCGGGGAGACAAAGCTCTTTTAGTTTGTATATTTTATTTACGTGACCATATTTTTGTTTTATGTTAAAAAAAAAGAATCAAAGAACCAGTTCTTCTTGTTTTGGGGAACCGGTTCTTGTCGTTCACGTTCGGGATTCGTTCGTTGTGAACGAATCGGTCGCGACCGACTCATCCCTAATATACACATATATATAAACATATATACACATACATCTATACATATATATACACATACATACATATATACATACATACATATATATACACATACATACATATATATATATACATAGAGCCCGACCGATATAGGATTTTTAAGGCCGATACCGATACGAATATTTTGTGATTTAAAAATCCGATATATCGGCCGATGTATATATTAAAAATAAATCCAGAAACGCGCAACAAAACAAACAGATTTCCCTAACATTGGTTATTGGTAGTTATCCTTTAAATCCTTTTCACTCTCAGCTAACACGTAACAACAGCAAAACTGGACATGG
>NC_079423.1:20267794-20342794 GCF_026213295.1 Gadus chalcogrammus | reverse complement strand
AGGGTTAGAGTCCTGAGTTTGTTTGTATAAGGGTTAGAGTCCTGAGTTTGTGTATAAGGGTTAGAGTCCTGAGTTTTGTTGAATAAGGCCTTCGGTCTGGGCTAGAGTCCTAGAAGCTGGGTTAGAGTCCTAGAATATTGTCCTTTAGGTCGGGTTGTAGTCCCGACTTGGGTTCCAGAGAGACTGTTGATCTGATCTTAAATACATTGCACTTTCAATTTTACTTACTAAAAAGCCTTTTTAACTTTCAATTTAATTTTCTCTTAAATACATTGCACTTTCTATTTTACTAATTTCTTGCATATGTTTTCTTTTACTTATGTATAATTTTATTTTATTATATGACAATGTTTATATGTGAAGCACTTTGAGTCTGCCTTGTGTATGAAAAGTGCTATATAAATAAAGTTGCCTTGCCTTGCCTTTACAGACCACCAAAAGCATCCGCCGTTTTCCTCAATGAATACTCATCACTACTTACATCTGTATGTGCAATGTCCCCCACTGTTATCATCCTTGGTGATTTCAACATCCACATTGACAACCCATCCTGTACTTTTGCTAATGACTTCACATCACTTCTGGACTGTCTTGGCATCACACAACATGTCAACCTCCCAACCCATAACAAAGGTCACATTCTGGATTTAATCTGCTGCACTGACATCACTCCCACTAACCTTGATGTCATTGATTTCCCCATCTCCGACCACAAAGCTGTACTTTTTGACATTCATTCCCAACTACACAAAACCAAGGAACAACGGACCATCTCCTTCAGAAACATCAAACTTATCAACACCACAGACCTCTCCACCATGATCAGCTCCTACCCCAACCCTCCCCCAGCTTCCTCCCTGACTGACCTGGTGACTCACTACAATAACTGCCTCTCCTCCTCCCTCACCACCCTGGCCCCCCTGAAAACCCGCTCAGTCTCATTCACCCACACTGCTCCCTGGTTCACTCCTCATCTGCGCCAGCTCAAAGCCACTGGTCGTCGACTGGAGCGACTCTACAATAAGACTCAACTCACTGTACACCGCCAAATGTATTCGGACCACCTCCATCACTACAAGAATGCCCTCACCACTGCAAAAACCTCATACTACTCCAACCTCATCAACACTGGTACAGGCAACAGCAGAGTCCTCTTCTCAACAGTCAGCCACTTACTTCAGCCTCCTAAATCCCTCCCTCCAGACATTTCCACCACCCAATGCACTGCGTTCCTGGACTTCTTCAGCTCTAAAATCAACACCATTCACCAACAACTGGCCTCATCTCGCATCCCCTCTGATGATCCACCCTGGATGATCACCTCTGGCCAACCTCTCATCAGCTCCCTCTCTGACTTCACCCCAGTAACAGAACAGACCGTTTCAGAACTCATCCGCAAAGCCAAAACCACCACCTGTCAGCTCGATCCTCTTCCCACCTCCCTTGTCAAAGCACGTCTTCCGTCCATCTCCCCCATGATCACCAACATAATTAACTCCTCCCTCACTACTGGTACTGTACCCCCCACTCTCAAGCTGGCTGCCATCACTCCCATCCTGAAAAAACCTGGTGCTGACCCAACTGACCTTAACCATTACCGGCCCATCTCCAATCTCCCTTTCATCTCCAAAACAATTGAAAGGGTGGTTGCCGCACAACTACAGTCCCACCTCGACACAAACAATCTCCACGAACCGTTCCAATCTGGCTTCCGTCCAAAACACAGCACTGAAACAGCCCTAGTCAAAATCACCAACGACCTCCTCCTTGCAGCCGACTCTGGATTACTCACCATTCTCATCCTCCTCGATCTCAGCGCAGCATTCAACACCATCTCCCACCCTCTGCTCCTGGACCGCCTGGCTGGCATTGGGATCACTGGTGCTGCACTCTCCTGGTTTACATCCTACCTCACCGGCCGTCAACAATTTCTTCAACTAAGCAACCACAAGTCTGGGTGTTCAGGTGTCTCACTAGGTGTCCCCCAGGGGTCAGTCTTGGGTCCACTCCTGTTCACCACTTACCTCCTCCCGCTGGGCACTGTGATGGAAAATCTACATGTTATGTTCAGGGTCTTATAAAATGTAATTCTTAGTGTTTCATGTGATGTAATCTGGTTTCACATCCCGTTCTTGGAATCTTGCTATTCTGCAAGGTCTTCTAAAATGTAATTCTTAGTGTTTCATGTGATGTAATCTGGTTTCACATTCCGTTTCCATGTTGTCTGTAGTTTGGTTCGGGCCTGTTTTACTTGACCCCCTGGGGAGCGTAGAGAAGCAAAGGGTGATAAGGAACAGCCTCAACCACCTTTTGCCCTCTGAAGAAACTTCAAGCAATAGATTAACATCTGGTTAACAAAGGTTTTTGGTTTTATGGGGGGGACACCCCCTCCAGATGCCAACCCAAGTGAATAAAAACTCATTACTTTCAAACACTCAGTGGACTTCTCCCCAGCGTACCTTCAGAGAATGAAGTAACACGCCAAGAGAAGCTCTCATCTGAGGCCTCAGATTATTGTAATGTATGCCTGTTATGTTGTTTGTTGATGCATGTTGTGATGTATCTTTGTTCGTACTTTTAATACAAATATATATAACCACTAATTGTCAACAGTATTGTGTGCTTTTTGCATCTAAATATCTCATCTGCTTAGACGCAATATCTGATACAGAAATTGCCACGACAGTTTGGGGGCTCGTCCGGGATATCTAACCTGAAGATTCTAAGAAATATCAGCTTCCAATACAGGTCTGAGGATTCGTTCTCAGTCCCAAAGCTCTGCTTCGCCTCCAGGTGGTAACCAAACCAGAGGTCGAGGAAAGGGTGCCTGTGGGGATAAACTAGTGGTTCTTCAGTACGATATCGAAAGGAAAAGGAATTCGAGCAGGTGAGATCACAATACTGTTAAAGCTTCAAAATAAAATCCGTTACAGGAACGGTATATAAATGTTTCGGTAAACGTAAACTTATATCTGAACTTAGGCCTCGTTCAAAGAAACTTTGTTATAGGAACATGCGGTAGCTCCGTTTCTCTTCCGTCAATATATGGCTATATAGGTAACAGAAAGGGCAGCTAGGGTCTGTCAGGGACGGTAAAGGGAAACCCGTTGAAGCGCGGTTGGTGTTATATATATATATAAATAATAATAATAGGTATTCATTAATAAATATATGTATATGTGTGTAGTAACAAGGAGGTTTCGGCGATATTAGATAATTTGTTAAATAATAACTAGTGTAAAAGGATCTAAAATATGGGGAACAAATCCGGAAAAACTGAGATAACGGGACCTGCGAAGGTGATGTTGGAGAAGCATGGTGAAGCGGCTCTGGAGGGTTTAAAATATTGGTGCAAACCAGTGTTGTTTTTGGCAGGCATTTTAGATTTAGTTTTAGTCTTAGTCTTTTTGACGAAATGCTTCTTAGTTTTAGTCCCATTTTAGTCATTTCTATCTTTGAAAGTTTTAGTCTAGTTTTAGTCTGACGAAAACTCAAAAGGTTTTAGTCTAGTTTTAGTCCGACGAAAACTCGTCCACCAGCCTCTCTCTGTAGTGTATGAGTGTGTGTGTGCCGTGTGCGTGCAGGCGCAGCTGCGCGCGAGCACACGAGCCAGTGTTGCGGGGGGGGGGGGGGGGTGGAAGGGTCCCACGTGACGCGTTTTATCCAATCAGGTTGCTTGGATGCTCCCATTGAAACCCATTCTATTCTACGTGAACCACCTACATGTAAGCCGCTAGAAGCAGTTAAAATCGGAGCGGACTAGAGCGGACTGGAGCGGAGTGAAATCCCCGCTCCGGCCTTTGAATTTAAAACCGCTCTGCGCTCCAACCCGCTCCAACGTATTTCTTCCGCTCCGCTCCACCACCCGCTCCACGCTCCGCTCACATGCTCTCACTAACAATTTAGTCTCGTCTAGTTCTCGTCTGACGAAAATGTCTACATTTTTCGTCACATTTTAGTCTTTATATGGCTTTGGTGACGTTCGTCTTAGTCTCATTTTCGTCATGGAAAAAAGGGGTCTGACGACGTCATTTTCGTTTTCGTCTTGCCTGACGAAAACAACACTGGTGCAAACTGGGTTTTCCTGAAATGGGGAGTTTTAGCTTAAAACGATTACAGGAGTTAGAGAAGCGATTGTTGGAGTCAGAAATGAAAAAGAAAAGTTCCAAACTATGTTGGTGTTCATTTTATTTGTGGGAAAGAGAGGGCCAGGATAGAAAAAAAAAATCAGCCAGGGACAGAGAGCGTAGAGAGTGTAGGGATTTTTAATCTCAATGTCACCCGAAATATAGACCCGGACCTGGACTGCACCGGTGGACCGCGTGCGAATCCCCCTTCTCCTCCCCCGTATGACAACGCCCACAAAGCCGCTTCATCGGACAATCTCTACCCTGACCCCGAAGAAGAGGAGAAAGCCCCCGCTCGCAGCGCGAGAGAAGATAGGCCTGCAACTCGTAGCCAGGGGAATGCTCCACAATCATTCCAGCAGGCGACGGCCACACCGACCAAGCGGGAACCCGTCGCCAGCCGCTTGAGAAACCAGGGAATGGCGTTCTCCCCAACTCTTAAACATGGGGACGTGATGGATGGACAATTCCCCATGATCGAAGTACTGAACCCCCAGGATGGCAGTCCAGCATACGTTTTCCGTGCATGGAGACCCAATGACATTAAGGACACAGCGGAATGGCTCCCAAACCCATCTGCAGTGGGAGGGGCTGCCTTCGCCACAGCCCTTCAAGAGTTGGTCCAACAACACAAGGCCTCCATCAGCAAAGTTCGCCAACTCTGTACGTACAGCCAAGGCGACATGCCCGGGAGGGACGAAGCCAAGAAGCTCCAGCTCACCCGACTGGAGGCCCTGGAGAATCCTAAGCCCAACCGTCGCAACAGAGACCAAAGAGGCGACCGGCCGAAAGAAAAGAGAAAGGAGAACGCCGGACGATGGAACTGTCATTATTGTGGAGCCAAGAATCATTGGATCAAAGACTGTCCGAAAGAAAAGAGAAAGGAGAACGCCAGACGATGGAACTGTCATTATTGTGGAGCCGAGGATCATTTGATCAAAGACTGTCCCAAGGAAAAAGAGAGAGGCAAAGATGGAAGGGGGCATTCGCATTGACGGGACGCCGGAGCAGGACAGGTCCAAGGAGGAGGTATGAGCACCATAACACAAACACAACGCACACAAGCACCACATCCAAATTATTGTTGTATGGTTCACCAGCCTTAAGCGAGCTAATCAGCTAAATTTAATATTAGATATGGTTATTTTAAACAAAGGGCTATTGTAGACAGTGGATACTAGATTTTTACAATCTATCACTATCTATAATAAGAACCTGGTAATACCATGGAAACAAACAAGGCTTCCTTTTACAGTACAGTTTCAGCTTAATTACTGGGTAAATTGTCGTGTCTTACTTGGTAACGTCGCAGAACGTACATGGTACAAGTTTGTGTTGACTGCATGGAAAAGGGAGTAAGGTATTACAAATTATATGGTAAGAACCTGGTAATACCATGGAAACAAACGAGGCTTCCTTTTACAGTACAGTTTCAGCTTAATTACTGGGTAAATTGTCGTGTTTTACTTGGTAACGTCGCAGAACGTACATGGTACAAGTTTGTGTTGACTGCATGGAAAAGGGAGTAAGGTATTACAAATTATATGGTAAGAACCTGGTAATACCATGGAAACAAACAAGGCTTCCTTTTACAGTACAGTTTCAGCTTAATTACTGGGTAAATTGTCGTGTTTTACTTGGTAACGTTGCAGAACGTACATGGTAAAAGTTTGTGTTGACTAGATGGAAAAGGGAATAATGTATTACAAATTATATGGTAAGAACATGCTAATACCATGGAAACAAACGAGGCTTCCTTTTACAGTACAGTTTCAGCTTAATTACTGGGTAAATTGTCGTGTTTTACTTGGTAACGTCGCAGAACGTACATGGTACAAGTTTGTGTTGACTGCATGGAAAAGGGAATAATGTATTACAAATTATATGGTAAGAACCTGGTAATACCATGGAAACAAGCGAGGCTTCCTTTTACAGTACAGTTTCAGCTTAATTACTGGGTAAATTGTCGTGTTTTACTTGGTAATGTCGCAGAACGTACATGGTAAAAGTTTGTGTTGACTAGATGGAAAAGTGAATAACGTATTACAAATTATATGGTAAGAACATGGTAATACCATGGAAACAAACGAGGCTTCCTTTTACAGTACAGTTTCAGCTTAATTACTGGGTAAATTGTCGTGTTTTACTTGGTAACGTCGCAGAACGTACATGGTACAAGTTTGTGTTGACTGCATGGACAATGGAATGTATCTATTATAAATTATATGGTAAGAACCTGGTAATACCATGGAAACAAACGAGGCTTCCTTTTACAGCACAATTTCAGCTTACTTACTGGGTAAATTGTCGTGTTTTACTTGGTAATGTCGCAGAACGTACATGGTACATGTTTGTGTTGACTGCATGGATAATGGAATATATCTATTATAAATGATATGGTAAGAACCTGGTAATACCATGGAAACAAACTGCTTCGTACCCAGTATTTAAGAAGATGTACCATGACACTAGAGGAAAACAGATTCCTGCAGATGTTGTTACCAGGTAAGTAATTCCATAGTGGTAAATCGAATAAACCCTTTCTAAATGGGTGTAGCTATGAATAATAATTAAGAAAAAGTATTTTATTGGGAAGTACTATGCTAATTTCTAGATAGTACATCATTAAATTTGGGCTGTTACCAACATAAACCTTGGATAATAGGTGTTTCTAAGAATTGGTTGCCTAATTTCCTAGGAAGAACACAATGTCGGAGTTATTACGAACCTAAAACAGTTACAACTACACGCTACTTAGTTGAGTTGATGGGTAATAGTGGAGGTTTTACTTGGTACATCAGCTGTAATTCCTCTGTATTTACCTTCTTATTACCAGTGGTAATTACACAGTAATACACTATAATTTACCGGATAATTCCTCTGTATTTACCTTCTTATTACCAGTGGTAATTACCCAGTAATACACTATGATTTACCATGTATTTACCGGGTATCTACCTCTGTATTTACCTTCTTATTACCAGTGGTAATTACCCAGTAATACACTATAATTTACCATGTATGTACCGGGTAAATACCTAGTAATTAGGGGACTGTAAAGGGAAGGGTTACCCCATAATAATGTAAGGTTTAGAAGTTAAATATTTGAAAGTTGTAGAATAAATTCATATAATTTATATTGGAGTTAATTTGCTATAAATGTACTTACAATTTTTAGTCAGTTAATCATTTACATATTTATGTTACACAATTATCACATATTTACATGTTTACATATTTAACACAGTCAGGATATTCTGTTGAATCTGCCTCTCTGATTCCCTCACTTTTACCTCAGTCTAAATTCTAGCTTCTGATTGGTTAGTTCAGTCACGTGATGGGTCCGAACATGGAAGTGTTTGAAAATAGATTAACGGCGATATTTTTTTTATCGCGCGATAAAAGTTTTGCGTTAACGCAGCCGTTAACGCCGATAACGGCCCACCACTAATATACATACTAGGGCTTTGACTTTTGCCAGAAAAATCATATTCGAAGTTTGTTTGTTTATTAATATTCAAATATTTATTAATAATATTTTGACCATTAAATGCCTTGAGTAAGACCTGGATTGGGCTTTGCAAGGTTTGTTTACCGGCGTTGCTATGGTTACCGGTCTTGCGTGTTCCAACGTTTTATTAGGTTTCTAATAAATCGCTGTCTAATCAATACTTCATTCACTGCCTCTTCCGTGGTCATTACAATATTATGAATATACTGCGTCGGGTTATCCGACGTCTCTCCCTCTTGGCCTGCCCATAACAGGTTCGAATATTAACCCAATTATGCCTAAAACGCCTGCTAAAAACGCCTGCTAAAATCCTATGCTATTCTAGGAAAAATAACCTAATTTCCTGAGGTTTTTCTGAGAAAATAGTAAGAATTGTCAACGTCTACATAAACCTTAATATCTAAGCCTCTGGAGCACCTAGAAACATGAAATAAAAAGCATTTTAAAGGTAAGAACTACAGGTTTTATTAAAACATGCTCCCTGAGCACAACCATAACAGCAACATTTTAAAAACATTCTCAAAACAAGATTAAGAAGAAAAAACAGTATAAATCAATGATATAAAATACAACAAATAACATTTTAACCAAAGCATGGTAAAGGCACACCCCTGACCTGCAGATCCAGCAACAACTTCACGCTGGTGTAAAAGTTGTCCATGTAAACACACAAGTTTGACCCAAAATACGGTTTAGCCAGGTATGACACAATCCGGTAAGCCAGGCCTGTCTCGGTCTTGCCTGCAATGGCCCCTGTGTAAACTTGAAAATTGTTTATGTAGCCTGTATTGCTCTGCCATGACCCACACCTTTATCCCCCACTTCACCGGCTTCATGGGGAGGTACTGCCGGAAGGCAAGGCGTCCCTTGTATTTTACCATGGACTCATCCACGCTCACAAACCCATTGACCTCATAGAGGGCCTGGAACTGATGCAAGAGGAGGTCCATGAACCGCTGGATCTTCCACAGATTATCGGATTTATCCAAGGCAGGGACCAAGTTATCTTCTAGATGGAGATATCTGAAAATGCATATATGACAAAGAATTTGAGCCTGACATTTATTTCCATCATTGTGTTTATTTGTATTATGTTATTTATAGTATTTATATTCATAATTGTATTACTATTTATTCATTATTCCATTATTGTATTTATAACTAACATCATTGTATTTATTCAATATCAACCATCATCACCATTAGTAATTGCTATAGCACCACTATCATTACTGGCCATTCCGTTTTCTAAGAGAAGAGAATGGAACTCGGAAGAGAGCACAAGAAAAGAAAACATAAATATTTACCTCCAGATCATGTCGAAACGGTCCCTTGACATTTGTTTGGTAGAGCCACTTAGTTTGCCTCCAGTAATCGCGGCGTGCTGGTAGCTTTAAAATTCCAAAGCAAAGACACAGCCCGAGGAATGTTTTCATTTCTGTTTTCGGGACCGGGGTCCACTTGAGGTCGCGGGGGTCTGAGCTCGTACCTGTTGCGCGTACCGATTCGTTGGAATCCGATCCAGTGGATCAACCGGCACAAAATCATTCTCGTCCTCATTCTCATACTCAAATCCCTTGAATTCTATGACAATATCACTGCCATCGCTATCAAAATCCTCCATGTTAATTGCTACTTCTCGGTCGCCAGCTAGACGCGTCACTAAAAACAAACATAGAATATCGCGTGGCTATATGATTGATTGACGTGATTTTCAGCCAACCAAAGCTCGTTTTGGTGGTCTCCTGATCTTTACCAAAGCCTTAAGACCCACCCCATGTGTATTTTTAACCAACCAGAGTGAGTTATATGCTGCATTCGTCATGAAAACAGCATGTGTACAAAATGCTGCGCTACGCAGCAACCGGCAGGAAAGCCTATGTTGCGCTACGCAGCAACCGGCAGGAGGGGCTATGCTGCGCTACGCAGCATCCGGCGCCAATGGGTTAAGGGCTGCCTAATATTCGTTAGAATTTTGATTCATTTTTTTGATATTCGAATTATATTAGAATAACGAAGTTCGGAGTCAAAGCCCTAATACACACACAGGGTTTTTTCTAAACAAGGGAACAGGGGCGCTGCGCCCCGATACTCCCGGCGTGCGCCATCCTACCGAAATGCCGACTGAACCTGTCAGACTTGGATCTGTACTTACATGCTGCTGTACAACATACACTATTTCTCAAAACGATCTTTTCTCCGCGGAAATATCCCAACACCACCACCTGACAATGTGACTGATCCTCAAATAACTTATAATTACTCCAAAAATATTCCGATCCGAATTGACATGCTAACGTTAAAGTTATTAGCAGCTAGCTAGCTAGCTACTATGTATTTGAATGGGTTTTTGGTCTAGGCGCTAAGATGCTAAGCAAGTATACAAGACCATTCCAGTTCTCTCTGCACAAAGCGGTTTCAATGAACGACAGAAATAAACAAATGCTGAGTGTTGATCAAGAGTTTTGCGAGAGCAAAACGAACAGTCGAACAGTCGAACAGGGTTCCCTGTTACCAGGCAACCCGTAGCAGGGAACTAAATGGCAGCTGCACGGCCGAATTAGCCCAATAAAAGTGTGGTAACCCAGAGAACCAGCTACAACATAGTTTTCATCCAAACGAGCCGTCTTTAGCGAACGGTGAATTGCATTGGCTTCTACGAGCAGTCGGCTTTCAGCCGCGAGCTTAGGGACCGTCTGCAAAGTGCAAAACTGAATTGCATTGGCTTCTACGAGCAGTCGGCTTTCAGCCGCGAGCTTAGGGACCGTCTGCAAAGTGCAAAACTGAAAACGACAACAATAGTAACATTTCTATAGCGTCGCCATTATTGACTCTAGAGCCCCAAAACTTGTTCCATAGAGGCATGGCACAGGAGGTCTACCATGACTAACGCTACCCTGAACCACCTCCTCAGGATCAGTATTGAGGGGCCTGCAATTGATCAATTTGATTTTGACAAGGCAGTGAGCCGTTGGGGCAGTCTCAGGAACAGACGGCTGCTGTTGTGATTTGTCCTACTTAATAAAAGTTTAGCCAATATTTTTGAAATTTGTTGTGTTTATTTACAGGGTAAAGTTGTACAAGTCTACCAAAAGTTGATAGTATTTAGTACTAGTACTAGTACTATAGTACTAGAGGGAAATATTTCAGTCAGTCTTAAAGGTGACATAATATGGTGTTTTCCCAACAAGTAAACATTGTATTTGATTTCCAGAAAACATGTTTTTTTAAGCTGTTGGCTGGAAATAGCTTTTAGGGAAAAAAATGACTGACTCCTGGAGCTCTATATCTATATAATATAATAATAATATTAGAGGGGTTGACACTAAGGTTTCAAAAGAACTTGCCCATCGGGCAAGTACAGGTCAGGTTCAACTTGCCCGAAGGTAATGTTCACTTGCCCAAATTAATATCAGAATCGTGAAAGGGCCTCTTTTTGCCAGGCACCCGGCCTGTTTTTGGGGGGGCTCAGAAAAATCATCCTTGCTCAGACTGAAGCTGAATGTTAGCTTCCACACATGTGTTTAAAAAATAACAAACTTCTCTTTGTTTACTTATTTATCGAGCAGTCACATCGTGCCAGGAAGTGATTTCAGTCCACCATTGCAACCTATTAAAGCAGGGGTTCTCAAAGTTTTGACAACTGAGGGCCAATTTAGGAACCCAAAATTTGACTGAGGGCCGCCAAAGGAAAAAAATAATTGGCGGGAAACGTCATCAGCATCCCAGTGGTCAAAAAAAACATTGCACCGTGGACCTCCAGGTGTGTGGTCAAGTGAGGTCTAAATCACGAAACTGAGGTTCAGCCTTTCTAAGTAATGTACAGTCGGATTAAAACTAACAAATGTAAAAGGATTTAATTGAAAACTAGAGTCGACTTTTCTCTTTATAATTATTTATATTTGTTTAAATTAATATTGATATATAAAAATATATATATATTATATATATATATATTTTTTTATAACTTGCGTAATTATGTATGTCATTGCGGGCCGCCAGGAATGATTCCGCGGGCCGCCATTGGCCCGCGGCCCGCACTTTGAGAACCAATGTATTAAAGCTATCGCCAAGTTATATGTAGACCTGCATGATTTTATGCAAATGTACATAACTAAATGTCAGAGGTAGTAGCAAAGATATGTATTTTTTAACTTTCAAGTTTCTTGTAGCTCTAACTGAATAATCACAATCGCGTTTCAAGTAGTGTTGTCAGTCACGATACTGGATTTTCTAACTTCGAAACTATACCTGGAAAAATAGATATTTTAAGTTTTTTTCAGGAAAGAACATACCCAAAGTAAGTAGAGTATATCTCCACAACTGCAAGGGCGATGATGTCATCTTTGTGCCAGTGAAATATTCAATGGGGATAATACTTGGGTAAGGTGAATAAAGCCATGGAACACAGCATAAGTGGAAGATAACATTTCCACCTGAAATAATTATCAGTTGGTCGTTATCAGTTGGGAGCGCTGTCTTACTATGAGACACAAATAAAGGTAGATATCTTACAATTTTGACACTTGACACCTCTATTTAAAGTTCAGGGCAAATATAATAGAATGCACCAAGCCAAACATTCGCAAATAAATATATGGCCACTAGATTGCGCTGAAGAATATATTTTCTGATTGAAGGCAATTCACCTATTTCCTAAGAAACCTTCTGTTATTCATTGATTGAAAACACCATGTTTACTTACAAAATTTGGCCCAGACACTGGATAATCTGTTTATGGTGGTTTTATTCGATCAGAATCAACTTTGTGGACAAAAATCACAAAGGTAATATTTCATTTTTGGTTGTTAAAAGAATAGGGAACGTTTCTTCTTAAGTTGTTATTTGCGAGTTTTAGTCACAGAATGATATGGTTTGGACTGTTAGAATAAGTGAAGGCTCAGCTTTCATGTAATATATACCGTATTTTCCACGCTATAAGGCACATCGGAGTATAAGCCGCAGCAGATAAATTGAATTATGTGTACATATATAAGGCGCACTGGACTATAAACCGCAGGTGTTTTAATGTTTAATTACCATTAGGGCTGGCCCGAATGCCATTTTTCAGGCTTCGAATACTCGTTTTTTTTTTCACTTTACCTTACTCAAATTAATGGTAAGGTTTAGCCCTAAAACCCACTATATCAAGGATATTTTTTTTATAGATTTGATTATTTTAAGTAATCTACTTTTCTATACATATATTATGAACTTATTTATTTATATTATCAATGTATTTATCTATTTATCTAAACAGCAATAGCTCAATGTTATGGGTATAATATGAATTAAAAAAAACACATTTACCTGTCAGTAAATGCCTGCTAACCTATCTACCCATCTATCCATCTCTCGATCTATATCTATAATCTATCTATCCATCAATTATCTCAATTAAATTAACACAAGCTAGCTAGACTACGATACACTTTAAACGCTCAGTTTACTAGCTAAATTCGATTAAACAATTAAATACAGTACAAATATAAACTACGATACACTTTAAAAACTCAGTTTTCTAGCTAAATTCGATTAAACAATTAAATTCAATACAAATAAAAACAAGTGTTATCTGTATTATGTTATTTCGTCTTGATGAGCGATACTGTTTTTTGAAACCTGCCTGGCAACGGACAATCGCGTCGAACGATGACGTAATGTTTCGACGCGAATTACATAGGCGGTACAACTTTGGTGTGACAGTGCCACTCAATGAGATGGAAATCCAGACCGAAGCATCATCGACACGCCCACACAAGTGGTGTGAGAAATACAGACTTTCTACTCATCATTCACAAGGTAGTCTTTTTTTCAGGAGATTTTCAGGATACCAATGTCAGGATATATTGTTCACACATACGGCCGATCATGAGAATAACAGGACTTACGCGTACGTGTGAAAGCAGCTGTAAAGGCGCTTTAAGCTAAGTCGTGGTTTTGGCAAAATTCCTGTAAAATGTTTGCAGTAAGCACTCCACTCCCTCGTCCCCATGTAACCACATGTTTTTCCACCGATCGAATACATAAAAATGTCTGTCCTGGCAGTCCTCTTTCTTTTCTTTTTCTGCAAATATTTTCTCGCTTGCCGTTTCTGGGTGTAAGCTTTTCCTGGCACCAATGGGATCGGAAGCTTCCCCTGTTCCGCCATTGTTAGGCAACACTTTAATCTTGCTGCCTTTCCGTGAGGGCGCGGAGAGCACTGCCTCACTGTGGAGCTATCTCTCCTGAATGGATAAGGTGATGTTTTTGGTTTCTTTTATTGCCGAGCAGAGAGGTTGGGAGACTGATTCCACTGACACTCTATATCAGGCATCTCAAAACGGCGGACCGCGGTCCGGGCAGGGACCAAGTGACGGTCCTATCCGGACCCATGACCAATTTAAATAATGCAGTTGTTTTTTTTAAATGTTTTTTTTATTATTTCACTATACAAACCATGATTATGTTAATAAAGACATTTCTCACTGAAATACAAATTGAAAGGCAGAATAGTCGGTAGTACCGCATAAAAACAGCAAAAGTAATGATCTTCACAGAGCGAAGATCATGCACTCACCGAACTCCCCCCCCCGCCCCCTCCGTCTGTCACAGCATGTGTGTAATAGCGTCACTCAAAAAATAATAATCAAATCGTTTGTTTACCGTAAGAGCAATTTGGAATGAGAAAATGGCTTGCTCGAAAATTAGGAAAGTTGACCACGAAAACTGACATTTTAAAGATGAATGGACTTACCAATTCATGTTAATTCTCACGCAAGGCAGAACTAAACCTTTGTTGTGTCTTTTATGTGTTGAAACCGTGGCGCTGATAAAAAGCGGGAAGATTAAGCGGCATTACGAATCCAAACACGGATCCTTCGAGAAAAATAATCCCCAGAAGTAAGATTGTGGAAAAAATCCGAGCTGAGAGCTCAGTATGAGAGGTCTACGCGAGTCTTCACACAATAATTTACAGGCCAGCAACATGCAAATTAATTCTCACTTAAGATTACATGGATTTTGGGGCCACATAAAAAAACTTTCAGTGACGCGACTGAATCCGAAATGTTATCAGATGATACACTGTCACAGCTTGATGCGGCTGTGCAGAGTGCACCATGCATATCCTTAGCCATTGATGATTCTTCAGATGTTACGGATAATGCCCAGCTTTTGGTTTACGTGCGATTTTTTCATCAAGACAAGAAAGAGATCTTTGAGGACCTGTTGGGTCTAACACCACTTGAGACACACACAAGACGAGAAGATGTTTATGAGGCTATTAAGGAGATGCTGTCAAAGAGGGGGTTTTCTCAGTCACTACAGATGAAGTACCTGTTTTGCTTACTTGAAATGTAGGCCTAGTGTACCTGTTTTGCTTACCTGAAATGTAGGCCCAGTGCACCTGTTTTGCTTACTTGAAATTAAGGGCTAATGCTCTTTTTGTGTTTATTTGAAATGTAGGCCTGGTGTGCCTGTTTTGCTTATTTGAAATGTAGGCCTAATGCACTTTGTTTACTTGAAATGCAGGCCTGATTTACCTGTTTTGTTTACTTGAAATGTTAATATGCGTTACTTTTTCTAAGGAAATATGTTGTGTTGATTGTATTTGACAGAAGTACGCTATTAGGACGTGGTAGGTTAGAGGTTCGGACCTGTCTTTGAAAGAATTTTGAGTAACTGGACCTTGTTCAATTTTAGTTGAGGACCCCTGCTCTATATGATGGCTGTCACAATATCGTCTAATTTTAAACTTATTTTACAAATAATATTGCTTACAGCGCCTTTAACCGATGCCCAGCTCTGGAGGATACAGTGTTCTGTCAAGTTTAAAGATTCAAAAGCAGCCTACTCCAGATATGCCGACTGCTAGCAATTGAAGACATAGAAATGTCGATTACCAGTACTATAGCTTGTCCATGTCCTTGTACTTGTCGTGGCGTTTCATAGTGTCTTCTAATGTTGTACTCTTTGGTTATAGCCATGTTGGCTCCACATACAAGACAAACAGGTCTGTCTTTTGCAAAGATATTCTGCCTCCCACCTGTCCAGAAAGCTTCAGTTTTCTGCCTTTCTTTTCGCCATTTTTGGGATGGGTAGCACGGTGCCAGTAGCAGCATGAAATTGCCATGACTCATTGCATGAGTCATTGCTATGACTACTGTCAACAGAGGGGAGGGTGTTTATGTGTCCTGTACTGATTGATGCACTAAAACACGAGCAGAGCATTCTGGGATTTGTAGTATTAGCGGTACATGCGCTGTAAAATACCAGCGGGCCAGCTCTAGTAGTCATTTGGTATTGCCTCGCGGGCCAAATATATTTACACTGCGGGCCATATTTGGCCCGGGGGCCAGAGTTTGACACTACCCCTGGTTTACATTTATATCCCAGCTGTACAGCTTGTTATAGAGGGGTTAATACTATTATACTAAATTACCGTACTCAGGAATTGCACACGCAAACACCAGGGATGGAAATTAACACTTTTTGTATCACTTAAATTGTGTCACTTACTTTCCAGTCAGGTCCGATCAAATTTGCATATTTAATACATTCGTCAAACGTCGCTGCACAGTTCCACAACCATTACTGTCAACATCCGGCCCCCTTCTTCTTCTACGCCTATTTTGCTGAACTGCGACTGTCAACATCCGGGATAATATACCAGTAACAGGGCTCTCCCACGCAATTCAACCCATGCACACGCTCACACGCCACACTTCTTATTTCTCACGCAGAGGAATTACCAGGATAGCGCCCACGGACATGCCCTCTTTTTGACACTTTTAAAAAAATGTGTGGCAGAATTTCTAAATTGTCCGGGATTTTATTAAAGCCTCATACATGTTCACATTGAATTGAAAATCACTTTTCCTATCTATTGTTACTATTATATTGTTTAAAATCTACGCATGTATAAAAAAAATATATAGCGTATAAAAAGATGGTTGGTAAAAAAGATGAGTGGCTGGTAGATTTTTAAATCTACCTGCCACAGTGGCTGGTGGGCAAAAAAGTTAATTTCCATCTCTGACACACACACACACACACTGACTCACAGGGAGGACAAAGGCGTTGACTGTGGGGTCTTTGACGACGTGGACGCTCCAGGGGATGGAGGACACCTCGGGAACGTCCTTGTTCCTATCGGCCAGGTGCTGGACCACCCGCTCCACCAAGCGATGACTTGGATCGTCTCCAGGGACCAGCTGCTCCGCAAACTTCTCCAAGTACTAGAGGGGGGCCACAAATGCATTCAAACACAAAAATGTGAGCGGTAGATCCAAAAATCAGGAATAGGGGGGCTCACGGGACTTTTGTGGCGGGAATTTAAGCCTTTGTGGGCGGCAAGTTGGCAGAGAGTTGTGAGACAAACTGGTAAGTCCTTTTTGAATATCATTTATTATCCCATTCAGATATTATATATATATATATTATTATATTCACCTGACTGTCATCGTATGACTAAATGTTAACTTGGTGTATTATTGCCGTGTCATGTAAACAGAAGTCCGGAGGTTGCAGCTTGATAGCATTATCATTCGCTAGCATGCTCGCTAATAATAGTTAAAGGGGTAGTTCGGAATTTTGGACATGATTCCCAAGTTAGCCTTGGTGTTCTTCATCATTGGAGACAGTTTAACACATTTCATTCAGTCCTTCTAGTTGCAGAGTCAAGCTAGGCTAGCACTAGGGCTGCAACAACGAATCGATAAAATCGATAAAAATCGATTACTAAATGCGTTGGCAACGAATTTGGTCGTCGATTCGTTGGGTCGTGCGATTAATAAGTTACTCATAGGCACAGAGCTGTTTACAGCCAGCCGTCGACAGGTTGGTTCATGGTTCATGCACGCCCACAGCGAGCTTTAGTGTGAGCGACCACAGCTTGTATTTTGGTCATATCTTAAAACTGGACTGTAGGCCTACATTAAAGTGTTGTACCTTCACTGTCTTTGGGTTAAAAAAACTCCTTCAACTCAGTATCCGTCTAGTCCAACCGAAAACTCTGTCAGCTGCTGCTGCTGCAGACGTTGTGTAGACGGGCTCGGAGTCTGCACCGCGTGCATCAACAGTCATTCAAAGCAGCGGTGGTAATCACACAACCGGACGGTGTAGAAAGTCCCGTCAGTTAAAAATAGTAATGCCGTTTTTAAATCCATGTTAAAATCGGCAGGATATAGAGCTAGTTAGCTTAAAAAAATAAAACTGACCAATGGTCACAAACAGTGTCAAATGTGATGTGTTCAGGTCGGCTCAGTAATATGATTGATACGTTCAAATGCAACAGAAAAAAAATAATAATAGAGATTTTGGTGAAAACTTGTTTTCCCAGTAATATAAAATAAATAGATAGAATTATGACCTGTTTAATGTCCTATCTTGAACTATCATCATCTTATCAGCAATTAAAGCAATATTACAAGTTATATTTCAAGGAGTCTCGAAAATGGTATCAATAGGTTTGACCGGTTAACCATGGACATCCCTTATATACATATAAAAGTATATCATACATTGTATGTTTTTTTTTGTGTTATCCCAGTTATATTTTTTATTATTTTTTATTATTTAATATTACTTTTAATAGTTCCGGGACGTTGGAGCAATAACCTGGTGTTTTACACTTTAGTCTGCACTGTGAAATTGAATTAATGTTCAGTTTTTGAATAAAGATGCGGCAATTCCAATTTTCTTTTTTTTTTATCCGATTCATCGATTAATCGAAAAAATAATCGACAGATTAATCGATTATTAAAAGAATCGTTAGTTGCAGCCCTAGGTAGCACACTGCAGAACACCCAAGGTAAATCAATTATAACGCCAGACTATAGATGTAAATGTCGGTGTTGATAGAATATTGATAGAAATAAAACTAACCTTGCATCGCATGAAACATCGCATTTTGAGGGACTACTTTCTCTGCAGCAGCGGAATTTAACCTATATCAGTTCACCGCTGCCGTAGCCTACTACCAGGAATATAACACTGCTGCTAAGACACAGCAAGTCCCTCCAAATGCAATGCAAGGTTGGTTTTATTTCTAACATTATTCTTTCAACACGGACATTTACATAGACCGTCTGGCGTTAGTTGATTTGCCTCGGATGTACTGTGGAGTGGGGAATGATGCAACTTGGGAATCAGGCCCTATGTCCAAAAGTCTGAACTATCCCTTTAACAGTAAACATTAGCACAGACACAACCGGACTCGTTCATTCAATAAACTGACACGCGGAACCGCTTGCTCTCCTCGCTCGTCCACTCACTCGCTGAAGTCACTCACACACACACATACGCGACTCTCATAACAGAAGCGTAGTGTGTACTGAATGCATGTTGATGATGTTCAGTGGCGTGCACAGGTAGACCCAAGGTGGTGCTATAGCACCTGCCCTTTGCCCCCTGACCCAATCAAGTGCCCTTTTGAAAAAAATAAAATAATCAGATTTTTTTTTTTTTTTTTTTTTAAACAGTGTATGTGGCCCATGCCGACATTATCATCTATAAAGGCTCGACAATTAAAAACGTGTGATAATAATGGCCCAATATATATGCCCCCCCCCCCCCCCCCCCCCTCCTCCTCGCACACAACTCTCTTCCTTTGTCAACGTGAACACGCAGAGCGGACACAAACGGAGGCGCGTTGCAGCTGTAGTTCACAGCTGCTGCCCACACACACCTACTCCCCTGCCCTGCCCAACCGGCGATGTAACACATAAATGAATTGAGTCTAGAGTGTATTGTTTGCCCCCTAAGCCTCCTTTCTGGATACTGTGACTGAGGAGCTGAAGTCCCACTGCTAGAATCATTCAGTCCTTCCACCCCTTCACGGTACATGCCAACTGGGTAAGCACGCCAAATGCAGAAGCCAAGGAAGCCGTCCACATCCTGATTTCTATGGAGAAGACGAGGACCAGCTGAAGACAGAACTAAAGGTGTTCCACTCCAGCTTTCCTGCAAAAGACCTCAAAGAAATCTTTGCCATACTGAGGGAAAACAGTGGCCGGCTCATCTTTCCTGCCTTTGTGAAGATGATAAAAATTGATGAAACATTGCCAGTGACAACTGCTTCTGTGGAGAGATAATTTTCAAAACTAAACTAAGAAGTCTGTGTGGAGAAGAACGGCTCTCTGACCTTCTCCTGCTTGCTATAGCCTAGAAAAATATATCAAGATCAATCATAGGTCATCAACATCAAGACATGGCACTGAGGAGGATGCTGCTTTAGAAAAGTGGTAATGATCACTCTTCACTTCAAAATGACACTTTAATGTGCCCTTATTTTTCCCTGAGCACCTGCCCCCCAAAATGTCTGTGCACGCCACTGATGATGTTACACTTCTTATAGGGGGTAACTACATTGACACGACACCGGCTTCCTCCATCTTCTTCGCCACCTTATTAAATAAATCGCCGTTTTCCGACGGCGAAGACAACACGAATATCGTCTCCTTATACTTACAGCTCACGCCCCCGGGAAAAATCTCGAGCATTCGCAGAACGCATAATCCGATTCCAAACAGATTGATAGGGGACTTAGGGGTCTTAATTATACTATGAGTAACTCAATTCGACTTGAGTCCGACTAAGGTGTATACTTGCATCTTAATAATCCAATCATAGTCGGACTAAGCCAATAATTAGATTTTCTTGAGTGTCATGTAAACGCACTGAGTGAGGCATGTTGTGGGGGAATTTAGCCTGGGGAAATGGTGAAAACAATATGCCTTTACTGAAAAGTCCCTCAATAGGGCTACGTGTAGTATAGCTGAACATTGCAACTGGGGAATTAATTTTTCTGTCTTTTTCTCTTTCTTGTTAAGTTAAGATATTTTGAAATATTTTGTAGTGGCCTGAATAATAAAATAATTTGGCTGATATATATTTGTATTGTTAGTTTATTTTAGGGTTTTTTCAGGGTTGTGGTAATTTGCAAGATGACTTTAGAGGATTCACTGCAAGCAATATACAAGTAATATAATATAGCAGCATCATCTCTCTCTAGCTAAGAAGGCTTCTTATAGGGCCAAAAGACGTAGGGTCATCAGAACTGTAAGGGACATAGAGAAACATATCCTTAAGGAATACGAGGAAACTCTGCATAAAGAAAGTGCAAATTTATACCCCTGTGTGAATAGGGAACCACCCTTCACAATCTCTCACGTTTGCCAACTAGATACACCACCAGCTTCCCGTGTACACATGGAAAAATAGACGGTAGTTCAGATGCCAATGATGAAGTTGAATCAGATTATGTACAAATGGAAAATGATCATACAAATGGTAGTGTAGCTAGAAGTGATGGAGATTAATTGGATTCTCACTCTGACAGTGATGAGAATCAACCTAGTCAGGATCTGCTTATAACCCTGCGTTCACACCAAAAGATGCATTTGCTGCCCGAACGCGTTGACGCCTGAGTTTTGCGGCGCGTCAAATCAAGTTTTGCGGCGCGTCAAAGGTTTGCGGCGCGTCAAAAGTTGAAATATTTCAACTCGAGCAGCATTTGACGCACCGCAAAATACGTGAACGCGCCCTTCGCCCGTGCCCGGCAGCGGGCACGGGCATGCCGCGCCGCAAATCAGATTTTGACGCGCCGCAAATCAAGTTTTGCTGCCCGTTTTCTCGGCAGCAAATGCTGCGGCAGCAAAGCAGCAACGCGTCTCTACATTCACTTTGAATGGGATCACGACGCGCGTCAACTTTTTGCATCTTTTGGTGTGAACGCAGGGTAAGGAGCTTAAGATATTGGGCAACATCCGTCACTCCATGACGTATCCTGAAACAAATGTCAGGCTGGGGACTGACTCGAGTTATTGTGATATGATTGATGAGGAACATCACTTTAAACAGACACTCAGTCCTTTAACAGGGATTGTAAAGATGGTTTCTTCATTCTCAATAGATAATATGCATCTCTGTTGTCTTGGGTTGTTGAGAAAACTGTTGAATATATGGTCAAAGGGCAATCTAGCCACTATAGGCTTCCTTCACAAACTGTTGACAGTATATCAAGCAAACTGCTGGTGTTACATTCCCACATCCCTGTTGAATTAAATCGCAAGCCAAGAGTTTTGAATGAGCTTGATCATTGGAAAGCTACTGAGCTCCGATCCTTTATGTTATACTGGGGTCCTGTAGTTCTGAAGGATTGCCTTCCCAGTGAGTTTTATGACAATTTTATGTTATTTTCAGTGGCCATGTATTTTTCACCTGAACTTTCTGGTCAAATGGTTGAATTAGCACATAGATCGATGATTTCCTTTGTGAAACACTTTGGACAGCTGTATGGTAGGGATGAGATTGTGTTCACTGTTCACCAGCTTATACATTTAATTGATGTATAAACAATTTGGAGCTTTAGATAATGTTTCGGGATTCCCTTTTGAGAATTATCTTGGCCAAAAAAAGCATATTTTACGCAAGCCACACAAACCTCTACAACAGGGGCCGTATTCACAAAGGATCTTAGGGCTAAAAGTAGGTCCTAACTGGCGAATTTAGGAGTAACTCCTAAAAATAATGGGCGTGTCACTCTTAAATTTAGGACTCCTAACTTTTTTCACTAAGAGCAATTCACAAAGTATTTTAGGACTAAAAGTAGCACCTAAGTCTAGGAGAGCTTAAAAGTCCTCAAGAGGACTCCTAACTCAGTAAGACCTATTCACAAAGAATCTTAAAATGCTTGCGAGACGAAATGTTAGGGTATTCAACTTATTGTGGAGTTAATGCGCGATGCAATAACATCCCCGAATAACAGGAATAATCCGATTAGTCCCGAAATAAAATGTTATAAAAATTATAAATTATAAAAAAATATATATAATTTATAAAAAATAAAAATAATTGCGCCATCAAAAGACGAGGACGTGTTCGTCAATAGGAAGAAAGTGCATTCCATCAACACGCAGGTTGTTTTTGATGCAAATTTTAACATAGCCTACTGGATGTTGTTGCAAAGTGGCCTGGATCTTCAGCTACCCATGTTTCGTGCATTTTAATGGTGAGCGGTCTGAGGCAGCTTTTTGAGATGTACCAGTTGGGTGTCACTTGCTGGGTGACAGTGACTATCCAGCAAGACGTGGCTCTAGACACCCTACCTCAATCCACAACCGGGAGCACAGTTCAAGTGTAACATGTAAGTGATTACGCAGATTACGCTTAGTCCTATGCGTAAAACACATCGTATTGGCTCTTTGCTAGAGCACACAAACATACACGAAATGTTGTGGAGAGAGGAATTGGGCAGATGAAACGTCGGTTTCATGTCCTCCACGGCGAAATACGCCTCACCCCAGAGAGGGCAAGCACAGTAATCACTGTATGTGCCATTCTACACAACCTCTGCAAGCGGAGGAACATTCCACAGCCAGACGATGATGATGATGGCGATCAACATTACAAGGAATTTGGCCGTGTGGAACCGAGTGGACAGGCATTTAGGGATCACTTTGAAAACACATTTTAGGTAAACACCTTGGCACAAATCAGTCAACACTTGGGTAGTTCGTAACATTTATTTTCTTTTAGATTTTACGTATTTTTATTGTTTGCTTTCTCTCTCTCTTGAACGTGCAGGCTACAACGTCATTATCGTGGTCTGCACAAAATTGTCATCATGCGTGTATTCTGCTAACTGCACTATAACTACTTAATAGGAATTCATTTCTAGCCTAGGCTATTTCCTTGTTTTTCGGTGATTCAGTGGGCTCGTCTGAACAACCAATCACCGAACTGACTGCTTCTAAACTCGTGCACGAGAATTGACGTAATCCATAGCAACGGCGCGTCACTCTTAGAGTAGGTCTCAGCGGCTTTGTGAATAACTTTTAAGAAAAAACTCCTACGTAAAATGTTTTAGCGCGAGTTAGGAGCACTCCTAGCGGTAAGATAAAATGCTTTGTGAATACGGCCCCAGGTTGTCAGAAATGCCACGTGTTGAGCTTCCATTAGCAACAGATGAACCAGTCTTCCACTTCCTCGACATTTCAATGTTGCTCTACAGCAGGGGTTTTCAAAGTGTGAGAGAGTGAGCCCCCCCTCAGAGAAAAAAAAATCAGCTGAAAAATGTTCTAAATACCTGTGTTTTGAAAGCTATTTTAATTATTTTACACATTTTAAACATCTCTGATCATATTTTAAAACATTTGAAACATTTTTTTCATTTTTTTTTTTTTCATTTTGCTAAAGTTAGCCAGCAATATTATTTTCTAGGGCTGTCCCCGACTCTGAATTTTCTGAGTTGAATCAGATCTGCCTTTTCAGTCCAGAGATTCGACTATTCGGCGGGGTTTGTTTACCGGCGTTGCTATGGTGACCCTTAATTATTATAAGCAACTGAAAAAGATGCCGGTTTGAAACTAAAACTGTGATTCTGAAAAAAGTATAAATGCTATCAAAATTCCGATAGTATTGAAGATACAAGTGTGTAGATTTGTTTAATGGTTTGAACGATGGTAAACAGTTGAAAAAGGAATAAGTTACGATGCCTAGAAGTAGGCGTATCAGAATGGGCAGACGTCTTCAATGAAAACAGCTGAAAACGAAGCGGTATGAAACTAAAACTGTGATTCTGAAGAAATTTTAAATGATATCGAAATTCTGTTTAGATATTATTGAAAATACAAGTGTGTAGATTGGTTAAATGGTTTGCACGAAGATAAACGGTTGAAAATTGATTTAGTTATGTTACTTCTACAGTTGAAGTACAACTGATGATTTGTATCATCGACTTTCAGGTTGTTTTCGGGTTGATTTTTTTCTCACCTCGCGCCCCCCCTGAATAACTCTGGCGCCCCACAGTTTGAAAACCACTGCTCTACAGTACACAAAGGTCTCCAGTAGTCGCTTTACCTTGTCTACAAAGCAGGGGGATAATTGGATTGAGGTGGGAGATACAATTGCATTAGTGCAGAATATAGTCCGAGAAGAAAATGAGGTCTATTGCCGCTTTTCCACCGCACATGTAGCTCGACTCGACACGACACGACACGGTAGCAGCACGGGTCATTTTCCCCCGCAAATAGTACCTCCTGGACGTGGGCGGGGTCGGCTGCGCGAAAGGGCCGTGACGTATTTTTGTACGCGACGCAAACAACACCTACGCAACCCACACATGGACAGAACCCACATAACAACAATGGAGGACATCGATAACATTACTATTATTAGCTGGCATGTTGAAGAATTTGAAGAAGTGGAATATTTTGGCTGCGGCGCTGCTATGGCTGTTACCAGCATGGTTGCCATGTCGCTCTCGTGACTTCGTCACACTCTCTGGCCAATCAGTGGCCGGCCGTCTGCCGACGTCACCTTTTAGCATCGGCTCAGCTCGCTTGGAACCTAGAGCAAGACGGTACTAAAAAAAGCAGCCACTTCAGGTACCAGATACCATGTTTTCGCGGTGGAAACGCAAAAAATGCGAGCTGAGTCGAGTCGAGTCGAGCTGGTACCATGTAGTGGAAAAGCGGCATATGTGATTTACAGAAAGTTCAGAGATCAAAAATCAAAAATTACACTTAACCCTGTGAGTCCTCATGCGAGGTACATTTACGGTTAGAGTTGTGTGATGTGTCGGCGTTGGTAAACTTAGCTGTATTTAACGTAAATGTGTTCTGTATCCAGAGTCAGAGGGAAATAGCCTCGTAGCTATTCCAATAGCTCATATGCAGTAGCATAGCAAGTTTATGACATCTTATGAATCATGAGTATTTTTCTTCTTTTTTTTTCATCATTTATATTCTAATTTAATTTATTCTACACAGAATGGAAAGTGAGGTGGTGCTTTGGGCCGTTGTACTTCTTCCAAATGGCAGAACTGTAACAGTTCTTTCCAGCTGGTTCAATCCAAAGGAAGGTACATTGTCCTGTTCCCCAAAAAACATGAATTATACAAAGGCCCGTGTCCGGCTCTTAATTACTTGTGTTAAGTAGTTACATCACTATTGTCTTATGTGAATTATTCCATATCTAAGCCTGTCAATTCCATTTGTGACAGAATTAATGGCATTACTTTTATATCAGTCACAAATGGGACTAGTCAATCAGGTTAATTGAAGTGGCAACCTTGATGCCATTTTGTTCTCCTTTCTGGTATCTAAGGAGAACCATTAATTGTGGGTGTGTTGGGGTATTGTATAAGACAGGGGTTTTCAAAGTGTGAGAGAGTGAGCCCCCCCTCAGAGAAAAAAAATTCAGCTGTGCCCCCCCCCCCCCCCCCATTTTTTTTTTTCTAAAGACCTGTGTTTTGAAAGCTATCTTAATTATTTTACACATTTTAAACATCTCTGATCATAATTTTAAAACATTTGAAACATATTTTTTAAACATTTGAAACATATTTTTTAAACATATTTTTTAAACATTTTAAACATATTTGTGCGTTTTTAAACACATTTCTTAACACAATTTAACAACTTTATCGAAGCATGTTTTAGCTTAACCTTTTTTAAATACATTTGAACATCTTAATCTGTGTAAACTGCCAGTTTACACAGATTCATTCAGGGTCCCCGACTCTCAATTTTCAGAGTCGAATCAGATCTGCTTTTTCAGTCCAGAGATTCGACTATTCGGCGGGGTTTGTTTACCAGCGTTGCTATGGTGACCTAAATTATTATAAGCAACTGAAAACGATGCCGGTTTGAAGCTAAAACTGTGATTCTGAAAAAAAGTATAAATGCTATCAAAATTCCGTTTGGATAGTATTGAAGATACAAGTGTGTAGATTTGTTCAATGGTTTGAACGATGGTAAACAGTTGAAAAATGAATGAGTTACGATGTCTGGAAGTAGGTGTATCAGAATGGGCAGACATCTTCAATGAAAACAGCTGAAAACGAAGTGGTATGAAACTAAAACGGTGGTTCTGAAGAATTTTCTGAAGAATGATTTTAAATGATATCGAAATTCTGTTTCGATATTATTGAAGATACAAGTGTGTAGATTTGTTAAATGGTTTTCACGAAGATAAACGGTTGAAAATTGATTTAGTTAGGTTACTTATACAGTTGAAGTACGATTAATGATTTGAATCATCGACTTTCAGGTTTTTCTTCGGGTTTATTTTTTTCTCACGTCGCGCCCCCCATGAAGAACTCTGGCGCCCTCCAGGGGGGGGCGCGCCCCACAGTTTGAAAACCACTGGTATAAGATATATTGGTAGTGAGTTACCTGATTAACTAAACATATGTATTTGAATTAAAATCTGATTGCCATTTGCAAAACCCTGTTTATATTACATTGTTTATCATACTTAAAAATGGCACTGTATTTTCTGCCTGTTCTTTTACAGACTCATTTGAAAAGGCCAAGCAACATGAAGAAAAGTATGTCACTACTGGATGTCCGACCACTGATTTGGAATCAGAGGTGGAAGCAGATGTACGTCGGAAAATAAGAACAAGGTACAGTTGAATTCCTCAACCAAATGTGCTTAGTAAATTAGCCTACACCTAGACGCCGCTGCCTTGTGATGAGTGTCAACCCAGATATTATGAGGTCAGGGTTCGATATCCGGCCGAGTCATAAAAAAGACTCGAACCTGCTTGGCACTCAGCTTTGAGGGTTGGATTGGATGTCTGTCCTGTGTCATGTCTATGTGTACTTGTATGTCAATCCGCCTAATTTCACAGAAACGGGCGATGGGCTCCTGAACCGAGATCAGTCTCTCATTTAATGTAATTATATTTAAAATTCTTTCAAATGCTGGGAATGTTTAATATTTATTTTCAAGGACAAATACTGTGTACGTGGATTCAGATTGGCAGCCAGAAACCAGCAGTGATAAGAGAAAATTTGCCAAGCCACCTGCTATTCACTTTCCAGGTACAGTAGTGACACTGTCAGTTACGACACTACAACTACTTTAAGTATTGCCATGTATAATTCTACTTATTTGTTAATACAGTGCTGCCAGAATCCAACCAATACCCCTCTCTACCAACCCCAGATGCAAGCAGTGGTATGTCATTGCTTATTACAATGGCATGTGAACTTTAATTTACAAGCATATAGTTCCTCTGTCAATACATGCAAAAATATTGCAAGGATATCATTTGATTGTCCTCTTTTTACACTTTACTGGCAATCACCATCACGACCCCCATGGCTATACAGGTGAGTTAACTAACAAATTCTCATCACATTTTTTTTAACACCGGACGTGCCAACCAATCTTAAATGATGCCATTCGACGGCAAATCAATCAACATCCTTAGTTGCTATGTGGTGCTCATTCATAACAACTTTGATAGTGCTTATTTACCTTATTTTGCTATTTCTGTCTGTATGTCTCTAGGAATGCCAATGTATAACTCAAGCCCAGAGCAAGCAAGGAAAGGTATATATTTTCTCATCTTAAATGTAAAAATGTTGTTTGTGCTACAATGCCCATTTACCCCCCAATACACAATGACCTAATGTGCAATGCCATGTGTGATGCCATGTTGTCGGTGACTTAAAGGTTGAGCTCCAGAAACACCACGGGGAAGATTCCAACTTCTTAACCTTACTGATGCCATCTGAATTGAGAAATGTGTCCCTTGTGATACGACTGTCTTTGTTAGGCTTAACATTTAAGTGCTTAATGGTTACTATAAGTTAGGGGTGAAAACATCAGTGAGTTGCTTAGTGTCATTCTAAATAATTCAAAATGGTCAATCTATCCTTGAAATGTAATGTAAAACCAATTACTTTTCTTCTAAGACATTGCTGCCGACAAAAATACCAAGATGCTTACGTAGCTACTCATGGAGGTGAAGCAAATGTCACGGGACATTCAGTTTATAAAGACTGAAATCGCTAAATCCTCCATGAATATTCCTGGAGCGGGTCCTGAATCACAGAGAGAAGAGCCCTTCCCCATTGTTCTGCCACTCGCCAATGAGGAGCAGTTTGATGAGGCTGAAGCTGCAGTGAAGGAGGAAACAGTCTGTCGAAGTATTTTCTTACATTTATTGTCAGGAATTGTAGGTGTGGAGGCATTAAAGGGATAGTTCGGATTTTTTGACAAGAGGTTGCATTACATCCTCACCATCAGTGTCGGGCCTCAGCAGTGACTTTTCCCCCACTGCGTCCCGTGAGCGGAGTTCTGGCCCGGTTTCGGTGTTGCAGAAATTAGTTGCTGCTAGTTGCTGGGGTCACGGGATGCAGTGGGGTAAAAGTCCCTCATGTAATACAACCTCATGTAAAAAATCATAACTATATCTTTAAATGCAATATACTGTCCATTTGACATGGCACATTGTACACTTTAGCAAACTAACCATTTCTCTCTAATCTGTTAAGTAGTATTTAAAAGTATTTAAAACTTCTGAAGTAAATAAGAATTGATGCATTTCCTCACCATGGAGGGAGCCAGATAAATATGGAGGACAAACTCTGCCATAATTAAAAATAAATCAATAAATTAATTAATCAATACCTAAATATATGCCATAAATAAATACATACATTTTATTGATTTATTTTTAATTATGGCTGAGTTGGTTGTCCATAGATAAATGGCTCATTCCATGGGGAAGAAAATGCATCCACTCTTGAAGAAGCACTTCACCCATCTCCAACGTTTATCTTCATATAAGTGGTCCTCTAATGCAGTTGTTCCATTCCAGGCCGTGACCCCCCCCCACACACACACATAATTAATCACGTTTGACCTGGGGAGCCCCCACCCTGACAAGCACTTGGAATTGTTGGTGTTGAGGCATTGAATTTAGTTTGACTCGGTTACACAGATAAATATTGTGAAAATAGCCAATCTACAAGCTTGCAATGTGAAGGCGCCGGGAGCTTGTAGATCGGATATTTATTTAGTTTTTACCTCTTTCTTATTGAGGAATCCACGGTGCACAGCGCTCGGTGCAATCATTCCTGCGGTCTCAATCAGGCCTGTGTTCCGCTAGCAAATATAGAATAGATTAAGCATTTATTGTCATTGTACATCTTGCAAATATAAGACTTCCGGTGGACTGTCTCTTCCACCTCTATAGACGTCTATCTATAGAGGTACTTATTCTGAGGAGATCGTACACCGGAAATCTATTTGCTAGTGGAACATAGGCCTGATTGACACCTCAGGAATGAATATGTTCAGTGAAATGTCTATATGTGACAATCTGGCCAATGTTTGACAAGGTTTTATAGCAGAAATTTGTTGATTACTTTTGATGCATCAATGGTATTATTTCTTCAGTTCTTTTCTGAGGTATTAAGAATGTCTTAAAAGTCCTTAAATTGTCACTTCCCTGTCATCTGGGGACAGCCCCCAGATTCATGTGGGGTTCCGACCCACAGGTTGAGAATCACTGCTCTAATGCTCAAAATAGGATGGCACCACTTCTGTCTACTCGCTCTGCGTCTCAGAGGGGGTCTGTGCCTGTGGACAGTTCTGAAACCGGCCTATCAGTGACATAATTTCAAGCTAATGGACATTGAAAGGGACCATTGCCCTCCTCTGAGACACGGAGTAGACATAAACTGTGCCATTGTTTTACTATATGAAGATTATTATTTTTCTTTTTGTTTCAGCGGCTGCTCGTCAATTTGACCGCAAATTGACTGAATTGCAGTACAGGGCCGGGATTAAAATTAACGACGTCCTGTCGTCCCGGGGACGTAATTAATTGTAATTCAGAGGATTTTTATTCTCTCTCGGGTCGACCTCGGGACGAAGAGAATTTTGCGGGCACTGACTTCATTTTTCTGTTTAAGTTTAACACTTTCTGCGAACCAGAACGTGTTCGCAATCGGTGGAAAATACTTAATTAATGGAAAGGGCTTCGTTTAATTGGCTGGCGCGCTCGCGTTTGTGTTGTTCAGTGAGACAGAGGGGGTAAAATCCCCCGTTCGTCATGGCGCGGTCTTTCTTGGTTCAATGGAGAAGTCTAGACCTCTTTAGAATAATTTTCAACGTCGACCGGCCCACCGGGAGACTTCCCGATCTCCAGCCTATGCTGCAGAGCGAATTTAAATCGCCAGCAGAACGGCCTGGGGGTCTAACACGTCATTCATTCATTCATATATATATATATATATATATATATATATCATTTCACATTAATCGCAATTATTACACGGGTCCTCTCAATGCCATGGAATGCTCCGTTCACTTGCATGGGCCCTTCAGAACTTCCGGTGGTGAATTATATTTGATAATTCACTGTTGTTTATTCAATATGTTTCTGATAACCAAACGGACTAAGATGGGTAGCACAGCTTAACTATGTAGGAAACACCGGCCCCCAACTTAATGGCATGTGGATGCAGTGTTTGTAGTGGCAGGTGTTCGGGTATTTTCAGCCGAAAGGTACCGTGTTCTATCCCCAAGGGCTCCAGCCAACCTGTTGATCTGGAGTAATGTCATAGTATAATCATGAGTATAATTGACCGCTGTCAAGGAAAACAACAGATTTTTCGCCTCTAATGACGTTTTTGGTATCACTCTGCAAGTACCGGCTAACTTGTCATCCCCAGCGTCTTCGGTTGCTAAGCGACGTCAACGTCTTTGGCGGACTACTCTATGCTGATCAACACTACGAATGCTGGTATCAAATAAATTGTAAAAAGACACCATGTGAAGTTATTTTTTCGTTTTGGCAAGTAGCCGTGTAATAAGCGGGATACTGTAGAGAACATCGCCGGTCATGATCGAAAATAAGCCCCTTGTGGGCGAAGCAAGTTCGCCCTGTCGGGGCTTATTTTCCCGGTAATTACCGGCGTTCTATTCATTATCCCTTACATATCCCACTGCTTCGGGTTTGCCTTAGTCGGCGCATTGAGAGGAGCGGGCGAATCCGCTGTCAGTGCGTGTGCATGTTTGATACGCATCCCGACAAAAAGCCTCGTAAGGACAGTTCCTCTGGTCTCTCTCGCACCATCTTTCTTTGTTTAATGCGACTGCTCACCTTCTCTCACATGATCAGCAGCTCGCGGATTCCTTTCTTTTCAGTTATAACTGCTCATGATGACATGCTGCGTTGTCTCGCAACACATGCTGCGTTGACAGCGCAACACCTCTAACCAAACCCCCCTGGAACCGCGGAGCCGTCGCATTTACATCAGAATGAAACCCAATAAACCGTCAATGTCTGTAGGGTCCGGGAGGGTAAATTGGGGTTCTAGCTCAAGCAGGCAATTTACCTTGGGCAGTGTAAACGCGCGGACCGTGCCGCGAAAAAGGCGTGCATACGATGGCATATTAGGCAGTCTCGCGCTGCGGCAAGCAGTGCGAGAGCCTGCTGCTCTGCGACCACAGTTGCAAAACTGTAGTCACGTAGTCATCTAGAAATAAATATATTATTTCATCAACATAATGTATTGTTTTTATTATAGTATCAGTAAGTAACATCTCAAAATGTAAAAAAGATTTAGGGGAAAGATTCGGGACGGTTCAAAATGTTTTTTCGGGACGTTTCTGGGACGGTGGTGAAAAATAGTTAATTTTAACCCCTGGTACAGGGGTGCACTGCAGAAGTGGCTGCATTACTCACCTGAGAAGAGTGGTGGGATACCAAGAAAAGGAAAAGAGTTATAAGGACAAATGTTATTGTAATGTTCTTAATTATAGGGTTAATTAGGGTTAATGTTCATAATTCCTTAAGATGTTTGTTTGTTATTCCTTTTGAATATTCATTAAATAACTTTTTGAATAATGGTCTGTTTTGTTGGGGTTTTTTTGGTTCATGGAAAAGAATGGAAACAGCCAATCTAATGGGGTTTTTAATGAAGAATATTAAAAACCTACAATGCAACGTTGAAAAGTGTTGAAATGACCCTTTAATAATAACCTTGTTAAAAATGTATTATGCAATGCATATATATAGTTGACTCAATGTTGATTCAATTCTACATTCTTTCAATATTGATCATATCATAATTGAATCAAGGTTGATTCAGAATTGATTGAAAATTAAATTTTATTTCAATGTTGATCATAGCAAGTGTGATGCCCACTAATGTGTGCCCACATTTGTGTATATTAAGTTTTTATATACTACACCATTTTATATTATTAAGACACACTATTTCCTACTAAATTGATCTTATTTTGTATGAGCAATATCTTTTATAGTTTTACATTTTCACAATGCAATTGCACTATCCTGCCAGTAGGAGGCACAGTAATATTGTGGTTTGCCTGAATCCCCGTGAGATCCTCATAACTAATGAGGATCTGAAAAGACAAGTCACGTCTCCCGTGTCAGCATTCTTTTCTCTTTGTTTCAGGTGGGTTATGTGTTTAAAATGTAAAACAAGTTGATGTTAGTGATTGGATAATGTGTAGTGAAATGTTTTAGTAAAGTATGAGTGTTAAAATGAGTACATGTGTAGCTAGTAAGGTCCGACGCTCGCCGAGAGATTTGTAATGACGGCGCCGTTGGAAGTTTTACCGTTAGGCTAGTAGCTTTAAGCTACTAGCTAGTAAGGTCCGACGCTCGCCGAGAGATTTGTAATTGCGGCGCCGTTGGAAGTTTTACCGTTAGGCTAGTAGCTTTAAGCTAATACGGATCACGCTCGTCTCTACCTTTTTGTTTTATTGTAATAACACCACACGTGGCTCACTTCTTGACGTTTTGTAAAGTATTCAAATGTTTATTGATTGTTGTAAAGCACCTTAAAGATACTGTTAAAAACGGGTTAAGAAAAGTTACTTGAAGTTCAGTAATAAGAAAATGTTTGATATAGCCTACAAGGTAGGTACTGTTAAAAATACTAGTTCAGTAAAACCTAATGGGTTTTAAGAGCATTAAAGATGCACCTTGTACAAACTGTTTATTGTATCAGAGAGATGAAAGAACAACACTGTGAGAAAAGGTGTGTTTTAAATTGAAGAGTATTTTTTGTGTATTTTGGTTTGTTTTAAGAACATGGAAAATATGTCTAATTAGACAACATATGGAGTAATATGATGCTGAGTTTAAAATGCATGGACAATGTGAAGATAAACGGTAACCTTCAGTAAATGGAGAAGTTAAATGAATAAATATAACTAATGAGGATCTGAAAAGACAAGTCACGTCTCCCGTGTCAGCATTCTTTTCTCTTTGTTTCAGTTATCTATAATCTGTCCACGGCGATCCCACCTGGGACCCGTTACACAAGCACTTTCAATGTATATTTTAACATCAATGTTGATCACAATCTTCAGCCTGACAATATCTCAATGTTGATTCATTCAATCACGTTTTGCTATATGGGCTTCTCCCAGTACAGCAAGTCACTGGATTCTCACATTTACAAGGCCTTTCCTACCAAAGCTATTCAGAAGAATTCTGTCCTATTCAGGGCCTCAAACCTGAGGCCCTGAAGGTAGCTGAACTAATCTCTGCATGTCTGGCCGACATCCCTCAGTGGATGTCAACGCACCACCTGAAACTCATTCACGTGGACAAGACTAAGCTGCTCATCCTTCCATGGAAGGCATTTACATCCACAATCTCTCATTCAATATTGAAAACTCTGTAGTGCCTGTGACTCGGAAGACACTTTATTACCAGCTGTCCTTCGCTGCAAACAACGACACAACCACCCGCTCCTGCAGTTTAAGGCCTTTACAACATCAGGAGCAGGGTTTCCCACAGCACCCTACAGCTTAGGTGGCCGCCTAAGCAACACACGCCTGCCGCCTTAACTACGTTGTTGTCGTCAAAAAGAAAAAGATCTAAAAAAATAAATAAATAATTATATATATATATATAAAATTGTAACTATTTTACAAAAGTATAAAATAATCTAAGCTTCATTCACTCTCTGTTTATAGATCAAGACAGACTTGCGGCAGTCTTTAGAAGCAGTTTATGTTGATGGCCACGTCTGAGAGAGGGTTAAGCTTCTTGGACATTTATAGATAAACCCACAGCCCGTGTGTGGATGTACTGAGCTCCGTCTAGGCAATGGTTCATTTTGATGTCCACATCCGAAGAGGGTTAGTCTTCTAGGACACATAAAGCCCCCCTCCTGCTTAGAAGATAGTGTACAATTTGAGCTAAAACCGGGGGTTCACTTTCACTTTAGGTCACAATCTTTCACTGAAGAGCTGACATTGTGGTTGGTTGAACCTATGGCCCACTGATTAAACCCTTGTTTTCATCATTGGAGATCTTCAAGATTACCACATAAATGTATGGGATTATTAGGAGAATGACCAGCCTAATTGCTTTTCAAACAACCAAAATTGACTCCCTCTCTCTAGAGTCAACCAACAAGTTTCAAATCCCCCCTCCCGCATCCCACACTTACGTCCTCCGTCATTACTGCAGCCAACTCCATGTAGTTCTCCCTGCTGAACACCAGGAGGCGCGTTCGCCCCGTCAAGGGGGACTCGTCCAAGTGGGTCAGGAGGAAGAGCGCAGCAATCACCATAATGATTGCAGCAGCCGCTGTCAGTACCCAGCGGCTACGCCAGGCTGCCTCACGTGCCAGCTGCCGGCGGTTAGGAGGCAGGGCCACCCACCACTTCCTGATGCTTCTACAGAACAGAAAACAAAAAGGACAGTGTTTTTTATGTATTCAATTACAACATGATCTTATTCTGCACTACTGTATAGGCCTAGTTCATGATACATATTTTAAAGGTCCATTTAAGAAACAAAAGTATCAATTACATTTCTTATTCAATATGTTTCTGATAACCAAACGGACTAAGATGGGTAGCACAGCTTAACTATGTAGGAAACACCGGCCCCCAACTTAATGGCATGTGGATGCAGTGTTTGTAGTGGCAGGTGTTCGGGTATTTTCAGCCGAAAGGTACCGTGTTCTATCCCCAAGGGCTCCAGCCAACCTGTTGATCTGGAGTAATGTCATAGTCTTGAAGTTATAAAATCACTTTTTTTTTTTTACATTATTTTTTATCCCTGGTGTTTACTTGTATTGATTGATATTAATAATATTTTTAAAATTGTTTAATAAAGTGTGTTGTCTTTATATAGCTATGTTAAGCACTTTGGGCTGCACGTTTGTTTGAAAGGTGTTAGATAAATAAAGATGACTTGTAATAGGCAAGGCATCGTTGTGAAATACGACTTTCATGATAAAGTGGTCACTGTGTGCATGTGAAATGTCCACAATGCCAAAAATTTTGCTTGCTCGTAAATGAAACTGCATGAGTAAAAACCTAACATTCATTAAATGTTGTATAGCTTTGTTAAGTTTAAGTATATACATTGTAAATGTAATATACCTTCCAAGTATGACCGCCAGGAGCTTCTGCAGAGGTTTGAGCAGTAACCATATGAGAGGAGCAGGCAGAGCCCTCAACGGTCTAGAGGTGTGGATATGATGCCCCCACAGAGTACGTACAGCGACGCCCTTAGCTTGCCTCCATGCCTGCAAAAACGCGGTCTTGTCGCGAGGTAAAAACGTTCTCGCAAATATTGCAGTTCTGAGGGGAAGTATAGCTTTGTTTGTAGCTCTTTGAAAGCGGTTTTTCGTGGAGAGTTGTGCCGATGACAAGAATGGTCGAGTTTTCCAAGCATGCCCCCCTTGTTTGTAGACTTGAAAGCAAGATGTCAGGTGTGCAGACAGCGGGTAGAAGCAGCTGCTTCTGTTCAGACGCAAACAAAATAATGCCATCGTCCCCCTAACTAACCACACTATTAACAGCAGTTGTCCGATTTCAAGTAGGCTTCAAAGTTATGGTGTACTTCCTGGAATACTCGTAGTGAAAGCGTCTTAAGGTATGTATCAATTAAATACATAAGAACGTTGTTTCTACGGATTTAAATAATTTATTATTCCAATGTCATCATTCCGCCAAGCTTACTCATGTATATACATCTCCATGATACCCTTGTCCAACGACGCGGAAATTATACATTTGATTGAGGACCATGTTTAAGAAAATGCTGGGAGACCTTGTGGACTCTGTTCTAAAGAATTAAAACCGGTGCATCAAGCTGGCTTAACAAGTTCTGTATGGAACTTCTCGTCAACATCATAGGTCAAAACAAAGCAGGCGTCTCGGCGATGTGTGTCCTAAATTATCCTTCCCCGGAAACGCGAATATACAGAAGAGGTCCGGTACCAAAGTCAACTTTTCAAACTGGCAAAAATCTAATCTCCTAACCTTTATGCAAACTTTCCCCTTTGTTGGGAACGTCATCGGTTCAAGGCGAGATGAGAAGGTGCTTCCCTTCGAACATAGGAAAAGAAAGCACTATTTGAAATGAATTCGACACCACTTTTCCACCCAACGTCATTGCGTGACGTGGAGTATTGCTGACATCTGGCGTCTCTAGCGTGAAACTACAATTGTCGAAGATGGACTACAACAAGCGCCATTTTATGGAAGTAAGGCTGAATCCGAATTCATTGCTCATTGCTCAACCCTACCCCTCATTGCTCAACCCTAACTCTAACTTTTAAGCCGACCCCCTACCCCTACCCAGTGGTGGGCCGTCAGTAGAGAAGGCCCTGCTGGCCCTGTCAAAATCTAAATCATATATATACATATATATATATTTATTTATTTTCAAAATGACATTAATTTGTGTCTGAACGCATCTTAATTCCATATTTTTTTCAGTTCTTACAACATAATTCCAGAGGCCCCAGGGCCCACCAATATGCCGGCGCTGGCCCCCGGTGACATCATCAGCAAATTTTGAATCGTTGGCGGTAGTGACAGAGTTGATAGTGAAGTGAACTACTATGGCCACTGCCTTCACATCACCTAGCGATCCTGTTTCTGATCTCCTTTGTTTGCCTTATTCAAGGCGATCGTTTGGAGAGAAGACAGATTTAATTTCAAGAGGAAGACCTACATCGAAGCTGGATGGGCTGACTCAGGCCGGTAAAGGTTTTGTGCGGCACTTTACAGAGTGCAACTACAGCCGCTATGACTGGCTAACGGCTAGCACCGTTAAGAACAACCTATTCGTGCCGTGTTTGCTGCTCAACATCAGTGAGGGGACATGGAACAGCGCCTGATTTAGCAGTCTTAACAGCTTCACCAAGGCAGCTTTAAAAGATCAGGTCATGGGTGATGGGTGAGTTTTTCTTTGCACTTTGTAGGAGAGATAATGTTGTTGTGGTACTTTAGTTTATAACGCATTTTTTGTAATGGTTGGAAACATAAATATATTGCTGGAATTTGGGCAGTAGGCTTGATGGTAATGCTGTGTGGCGATGCCATTTAATAAGCATATTAAATTAACCCGTTCACTACTACTCCTGTTAGCATAATATTCTGGGTGGAATAGCTGTTGTAAAATATGTGGCATGAAGGCCTACTTGTATGTTTCATTTTTGTTAATGAACTGGCGTTGCACTTGTAATGTTGTCGCTATAGAGCTCGTAAGTCGCCATTGCTCATGGGACCTATGAGACCGAAAAAAAATGAATGGGAGTCAATGGAGAGAAAGTAATTATTTTCTGATCCCAGTCATTAAATGCCTTGGATTACACATATGTTTTGTGTGGGTCTAAATAAAAAAAAATCACGTAAAGAGTTTGACTGTATATTGTATGATTATTCAGCTAAAGGCTGTGGAAAAGACCCAACGAAAAAGACTACACGTTGCATATGTGACGTCACATCAATACACATTCCCTCCACTTCTCAACTCACAGTGCTAATGCTGCGTACCACGGTACCACGGTCTACTGAGCCATCAAATCAAGATGCCTGTGTGTTTTGCACCAGAATGTCACCATTCAACTGAGATGGGCTGTTCTTTTTTTAGATTACCGTCTGACATTAAAACCAGGAATCACTGGATAAAACGTATCCGGTAAGCGATGTGTGTGAATTTCGGCGGCAGCAACAATTGGCGGCAACTAACATTAACTTAATGAAGTTTAGTCTTAATTGCCATTATTCCAGTACATCCATACCCTTATTATTTTTAGTTTGATAAAAATGTATATATGTATATATATGTATTATATATAATATTACTTGTTAGTGCTAATAGCACAATAAAAAAGTGCTGCTTGAATTATTTTAATTTCAATGAAAACCCTTAACCAAGTCCTCCTGTATGAAGGTATTATTGTAGCAAAAGTCTTTAGCACCTGTAACTGCAGAATTTGAATGCATACACTAAAGTCACAGTAAATTTGAAGTCGTATATATTTATTTTGCATGTACTCTAAAGTCACAAATGTGTAACAGTACATTTGTAGTCTTAAAAAATAAATAATATATTTTTTATACCATTGTAAACACAAAATAGGGTCTACGAGTACGCAAATCTGTGTTACAGGTGCACAAATCCTTTTGCTACAATTATTGCAGCGCAGTTGGTGCAAAACACATTCGCACACCCGTGTTTCATAATCTGAGAACATGCCCGAAAAGATGTGCATTCGTAAACCCAAATTTGAACTAATGCATCAGAAGTTGCACATCTGTGAAAAATGTCCTCACAAATAAAATGATAAAGAACGCTATGTATACTTGCCTTTTCTCTCCAAAGTTCTTGAGAAGATAGTGGCAACTCAACTCCAGGATCACCTGAAGGCCAATGATCTCTTTGAGCCATTCCAATCTGGATTCCGTCCTATGCATAGTACTGAAACGGCCATGATCAAGATTACTAATGATCTCCTCTGTGCAGCTGATGATAGACTTATCTCCATTCTGATTCTCCTTGATCTCAGTGCAGCCTTCGACATTATCTCTCACCATCTTCTGCTGGAACGTCTAGCTAATATCGGAGTGTGTGGCAGTGCTCACCAGTGGTTCACCTAGGGCTGGGCGATTTTTCGATTTTGATTTTAATCGCGATTTAATTTTTTTCTACGGTTTTAAATGAGACGTTCGATTAGCCGACGCCTTCAAAAAAAATAAAATATTAAAATATTAAAATAGCAATTAAATGATAGTACTGCCCAGGAGGAGATTGTTGAAAAGAAGGGTCTGAGAAGTTCGGCTGCTTGGAGGTACTTTGGGTATTTGAAGTCGGACGAACAACAGCGTAATACACTGTGCAAAATATGTAGAAGGAACGTAGCTACTAAAACAGGAAACACCAGCAATTTGTTTCAGCATTTAAGACAATGCCACCCACTAGAGCACGCACAGTTATGCAAGACAGGTAATGCCCCCTCCTCCAGCACCAGTAAAAGGAAGCCATATCAACAGACCATAATGTCCGCTCTTTCCAGCATCGCGCCGTATGAAAAAACATCGAAACGACACAAAGACGTTACACACGCAATCACACAATTCCTCGCAAAAGGCATGCTGCCAATACGCACTGTCGAAAAGGAAGAATTTAAAAACCTAATGAGAGTGATTGACCCTCGTTATCAACTCCCAGGGCGCAAACACTTCTCGCAGACAGCAATCCCACAACTGTATGCGGAGTGCAGAGGGATGGTTGAGAGGGACCTGCGGGCTGTGGCATACTTCGCCACCACATCGGACTTGTGGTCAAGTCGAACTTCCGAACCATATTTGAGCCTCACTGCTCATTATTTTGACCAAGACTGGGCTATGAAGAGCAAATGCCTCCAAACGGCATACTTTCCTGAAGACCATACTGCCGAGGCAATTGCATCAGGGCTGACAGAATCGCTTGGTTCGTGGGGGCTAAGTGAAAGCAAACAAGTTTGCATTACCACAGATAGTGGAGCAAATATAGTAAAAGCAACCACCCTCAACAACTGGACTCGCCTACAGTGTTTTGGGCACCGACTTCACTCAGCTGTTGGTAAGTTGAATAGCAGAATTGCATACCTTAATTGTATTTTCAGGTCATATAAATATGAAAAAAACGAATGTTCATATTTATATATTTTTTAAACTATTATTTAAGAAAAAAGACAAGAACGTTTTACAATGAGAGTCAAGGCCTTCTCTTCATAATGTTTATTAGGCCACCCTTAAAATGCTTTATTTATTTCTCAAAGATTAATTTGCGACCTCAAAAGATTATAAACTGGTATTCAAACAATGCTGGATTCATGCCCTTGTCTATTAATTAAAAAAATACTGTCTTGAATATCCAGCCCCTCATGTGCACTATTCTGTATTAGAAATATTCATACTGGTTTCTTATTCAGTTTTTTTTGTTTGTTTGTTTGTCCCCCACCCCCCACCCCACAGAGAAAGCCGGAAAGCACAAGAAAGTGGAGCGTGCTGTGGGTGTGTGTAAGAAAGCAGTGGCTGCCTTCAGCTATTCGTGGAAGAAGAAGAGAGATCTGGCTGTTGCTCAAGAAGAGCTTCATCTACCCCAGCACAAGTTAGTGACTGAGTCACCCACTAGGTGGGGTTCATGTCAGAAGATGGTGGAGAGGATGCTGGAGCAGCAGAAAGCTATCGCTCAGGTCTTGGGAGCAGACAAAAAGACGAGACAACTGGTTCCTACATGGCAAGACCTAGATGTCCTGGAATCTGTCAATGGGGCCCTGAATCCACTACTGGAATTCACTGATGCACTCTCCAGTGAAAATTATGTGTCATACCTCAAGCCGATGCTGCAACTTTTCAGAACACAGATTCTCAAGCCATCCGACGATGAAACACAGCTCACCAAAGAATTGAAGATGACAGTCATGTCATACCTGGATGAAAAGTATGCCGATCCGAACACTGAGGAACTACTGGATGTTGCAACTTTGGTAGATCCGCGTTTCAAGACACAATACATTAAGCCAGAAAACATTCATGCCATCAAAATGAGAGCAGTGTCTGAGATGTTGGAGGACTGCTCCACTTCAGTCAGAACAGAGGAAGCAGAGGCAGGAGATGCTGCAGTACCCCCTCCCCTGAAGACACAAAAAAAGTCATTGGGCAGCTTCTTTAAGAAACCAGAATCCAGCCCAGCACTCAATGACAGACAGAGTGTTGAGCGGGAACTCGAAAACTACTTGACAGCAGCAGATGCAGACAGTGAGATGGACCCACTGCAATGGTGGAAGGTGAATGAAAGGAACTTCCCAAGACTTGGCGGCCTTGCAAAGCACTATTTGTGCATCCCTGCAACCAGCACACCCTCCGAGAGGGTATTTAGCACAGGGGAGAACATTGTGACCTGCCACAGGGCAGCTTTAAAACCTGAGATGGTGGATACACTTGTCTTCCTTGCTCGCAACTTGTGAGAAACAGTATTGCAAAATATTTTGTTTCATTGCAGCACAAGTTAAATGCACTTCATGTTTTTCGTTGTTTTTTAAAGCTGCTAGAATTTGTTCTGTGAAACCTAAGAGCTTGTTAAGCTGTTTTTGTGTATTACATTTGTTTTTGTGTATTACATTTTCTTTTTTACCAGAAAATATAAAGAAATTATACAAAAATTGTGATTTTGTTCATATCGTGATATAAAATCGAAATCGGAAATTTTGGGGGGGAAAAATCGAAATATAACTTTTTCCCATATTGCCCAGCCCTAGGTTCACCTCCTATCTCTCTGGAAGGACACAGTACGTACAAATGCTGAATTGCAAGTCTGAGAGTACTGCTGTGACAAGAGGGGTGCCCCAGGGGTCTGTGTTAGGCCCTCTGTTGTTCATCATCTACCTCCTCCCACTTGGCACTATCCTCAGGCAACATGGTGTTCAATTCCACTGCTATGCTGACGACACCCAGCTCTACCTTTCAACAAAGCCCACTGCTACACTTCCGCCAGCTGTACTTACTGCATCATTCAGTGCACACATAAACAGTATGTCAAGAAGTGCCTTTTACCATCTAAGGAACATTGCACGGCTTCGCCCAGCGCTCACCCAGCAGAATGCAGAAGTCCTTGTGAATGCATATGTGACATCCCGCCTCGACTACTGTAATTCCATCTTGTCTGGAATCCCAAATAAGCTACTCCACCAGCTCCAACTCATCCAGAATTCTGCAGCAAGGATTGTAACACGCTCTAAATCCACCAGCCATGTAACACCATTGCTTATCCAACTGCACTGGCTTCCAGTAGCCTACCGAATTCAATTTAAAGTCCTGCTCCTGACCTACAAGTCCCCACACAACAATACCCCCACCTACCTCTCTGACCTCCTGGAATCCTACACTCCTGCCCGCTCACTGAGATCCTCCACAGCAGGCCTACTGCATGTCCCTAAGGCGAACCTCAGCACCCTGGGAGAGAGGGCTTTCAGCTACATCGCCCCCAAGTTGTGGTATTCACTGCCAGACTACATCAGACACTGTGACTCAATTACTGACTTTAAAAGCAGACTTAAAACTAATTTCTTCAAGATAGCTTATGGACTGACTGACTTTTATTTTTCTTATTTTTAGTTATTTCTATGAGATTAATGTAATTGTAATGAGATGATTGTTTGTGAAGCGACCTTGGGTGTCATGAAAGGCGCTTTAAATAAAATGTATTATTATTATTATTATTATGTTAATTCAGCATTTTAATGAGCGAGCACAAATCCATTTTACAACTGCTCGAATCTGCTCTTGCAAGTCTCAGCTGTGGGTTTTTTTGCAGGTTGTTTTGCACCACGTCTAGGTGGTAAATGTGTAGCAAAAGTATTTGTATCCGTAGATGCCAGATCGTCCGTGAGCGGGACAAAATAGTCCCGCCCATAATTTCCTAATCCAATGAAAATCGCCGGCAGGGATGCATTTCTCAAATTACACTGGGACCCACTGCGTGCCAGCCATGGAGCTATAAAGATCACAGCATACTCAGCGTGGGATACGTTTCTTTCTGGAGAAGTGAAGAGGGCGTCCTACTGAACGGAGGTGGGTATCCTACATTATGTTAAATGAAATGACTTAGTTCAAGTGAATTCCCCCCAAAGTATTGCATTAACATTTCTGAACTTATGTTATGGCGACCATTAAAATACATTGAAGGACATTTGTGGCATGTTAATGCAATACTTGCAATACACAAACGCACGCCCGCCCGCCCGCACGCACGCCCGCACGCCCGCACGCACGCACGCACGCACCCTCCAGCCTCTCCTTATAGCTAACCGCTATAAGGAGAGGCTGGAGGGCAAGCTCGAAATGAACAGTGCCAAGGAGGTGTGGGATGGGATGAAGCAGATTACGTGACACAGACTGCCAGGTCCAGCTGTGGGGGGCGGGCACGAACGTGCTAATGAGCTGAACCTATTCTTCAATAGGTTCGACTCAACCCCTGCCCCAGTGAGCTCAGCGAGTCAGTCTGTCCCCCCCTCCTCCACCACCCCTACCCCCAATCCTGTCACCTTCCCTCTCTCCCCCCCTCCACTCCCCCTTGCTACCAGTCTTTTCATTACATCAGGCCAGGTGAGGCGGGAGCTATCTAAGAATAAGGCAATGGGTCCGGACAACATCAATCCCAAGGTGCTTAAAGCGTGTACCGGACAGCTTGCTGGAGTGTTCCAACACCTCTTCAACCTCTCCCTGAGGCTAAAGAAGGTGCCCCAGTTGTGGAAGACCTCCTGCATTGTTCCGGTGCCTAAGATAGCTCGTCCTAGCTCTCCCAACGACTACAGGCCAGTGGTGCTGATCTCGCACATCATGAAGACCTTCTAAAGACTGGTTCTACAGCACCTCAGGCCCCAGGTGTGTGACTCCATGGACCCACTGCAGTTCGCGTACCAGGCCCAAATCAGCGTGGACGACGCCATCATTTACATGCTGCACAGGGCTTAATCACACCTGGAGAAGCCGGGGAGCTCAGTGAGAGTCATGTTCTTCGACTTCTCCAGTGCGTTTAATACCATCCAGCCTCCCCTGCTTGAGAAGAAGCTCTCAGCAATGCAGGTACACCCCGACATGGTGGCCTGGATTGGTGACTACCTTTTCAGCAGGCCACAGTACGTGCGGCTGCAGAGCAGCCTGTCAGATGTGGTGATGAGCAACACTGGAGCACCTCAAGGAACAGTACTTTCACCCTTCCTCTTTACCATCTACACCTCTGACTTCAGCTTCAACTCTGGAACAGCCATCTCCAGAAATTCTCAGATGACTCATCCATCGTGGGCTGCATCAGTGAGGACAGGGAGGATGAGTACAGAGGTGTGGTGGAGGACTTCGTCAGATGGTCTGAGGAGAACCACCTCCAACTCAACATCGGCAAGACCAAGGAGCTGGTGGTGGACTTTCGCCGGAAGAAGAAGCCCCCAACCCCTATTACCATCCAGGGGGTTGAAATTGAGACGGTGGATTCGTATAAGTTCCTTGGAGTACACATCAACAATAAACTGGACTGGTCGGACAACACAGAGGCCCTCTACCGGAAGAGTCAGAGCAGACTCTTCTTCCTCAGGAGGCTCAGGTCGTTTGATGTGTGTGGCAGGCTGCTAAGGACATTTTATCTGTCTGTAGTAGCCAGCACGCTGTTCTTTGCTGGGGCGTGCTGGGGAGGAGGCATCAAGGCTGGGGAGTCAAACAGACTCAACAAGCTGGTTAGGAAAGCCAGCTCGGTTGTAGGACTTGAGCTGGACAGTCTGGAGGTGGTGGTGGAGAGGAGGATGAGGGACAAATTCAAGTCCATCATGGGCAACCCCTCCCATCCCCTCCATGCTGAGCTGTGGCTGATGGGGAGCACCTTCAGCCACAGGTTGATGTTCCCCAGGTGCAAGACGGAGCGCTTCAGGTGCTCCTTTGTGCCGGCAGCCATTAGGCTGTTCAACAGTGCCTGATGATGATTGTGTATGTCTATGTGTTTGCATATGCATGTGTGTGTTTAGGTATGCGTATATATGTGTATATGCATCACCCATCTTTATGTTGGTTCTGTTTGTCTTGTTTTTGTCCCTATTTTTAACTATAAGCGTCTACTTATGCATTAGCACTTTGTGTTTATTGTATTTATTTATTACATTGTTATTTTTTCTTGTGTCCTTCCATTGCTGCTGGGCTGTTCTGCAACAAACAAATTTCTCCTACGGGGGATTAATAAAGTTGTATCTTATATCTTATCTTAGATCATGGAATTTCAACAGTCAACAGTAGGGCTGGGAATCGATCCGAATTTCCTGGATCGATCCGATTCCGATTCATAAGGTCACGATCCGATTCGATCCACGATTCGATCCGATTCGATTTGATATCGATCTATTTACAGTAGTGGTGCAACGGTTCACGGGTCTCCCGTGATCCGTACGGATCAACCATCACGGTTCGGGACGCAAGTGATCCGCGGATCAGCTGATAAAAAAAAAAAGTTGTGCGTTGACGTGATCAGCGCATGTTTAGAGGACAATTCAACATCATCAAGTATCGTAGCGAAATACAGTTTCTGTTGTGTTTTGTTTGGCGTTCCGTAAATCCCATTGAAACGTAAACCGGAACCGGAACCGGACGTGTTTAGGTTTGGTTGTAGTCTTTTCGCTCGGTTCGCCGTATCAACAGTAGGGCTAGAACCAAGCGAAAAGACTACAACCAACCCCCCTTGCAATGAGCAATGAGTCTCCGAACCGAAATCAATGGATTTACAAAATGCCAAATAAAACACCACAGAAACTGTATTTCGCTACCAAACTAAAAAAAAGAAGATAAGGATGTCTGCATTGCCTTGGGAGAGTGTAGACTCTAAAATCTCCCCAGGCAATGCAGACATCCTGAATTGTAAATCCAGGCTTAGGGATTATTTACTATCCTATCCATGTTAAAAAGAAGAAGAAATAATGCCTCAGATTGCACATTTTTTAAATATTGACCATGCTTAAAGGAAGCAGGATTATTACCTAATTTTTCACTTTATTTTGTTTTTACACAGTTGAAGATTTTATTTAAAGTCACATTTGTCTTGTTATCTTTATTGTTGTTGTTGATCCGAAAATGATCCGACCCGTGACTCAAAAACCGTGACCCGATCCGAACCGTGAGCTTTGTGATCCGTTGCACCCCTAATTTACAGACATAATGCAAATAAATACTGTCCCATAGACAAAACAGCTCCATGTGTTTGTGATTGTATCTGTGTACGTGTAAGAGGGACACAGAGAGAGAAGAGTCAAGAATCAAGTATTTATTTTAGACAAAAATCCAAGTATTATTTGAAATTTAAGTAACATATCCATGGCAGAATTAAAACAATGACCAGAACTAAACAACGATGACCAAATAAAATAAATTAAAATTAAGTGGCCCTCTATATTAGAAAACTACAAGAACCCCTGTACCCAGTATTTGACAACCAGACAACCAAATGAGAGAGAGAGAGAGAGAGAGAGAGAGAGAGAGAGAGAGAGAGAGAGAGAGAGAGAGAGAGAGAGAGAGAGAGAGAGAGAGAGAGAGAGAGAGAGAGAGAGAGAGAGAGAGAGAGAGAGAGAGAGAGAGAGAGAGAGAGAGAGAGAGAGAGAGAGAGAGAGAGAGAGAGAGAGAGAGAGAGAGAGAGAGAGAGATACCACCAGCCTCTGCTCCCGCTACTGCTTGCCGCCGCCATTGTTATGAATTTAAACGATTGGCGACTAGCGTTCTGGTGCATATTTACCGCCACGACTGGAGTGAGAGTGGGGGGGGGGGGGGGGGGGGGGGCGGCGACGCGTCGACGCAAATTATTCATGTTGACGAATTTTTGAAGTCGACTACGTCGACAACATCGACTAGTCGTCCCAGCTCTACTGCCTACTATCAAAAACAAAACATAAATAATCCATTCAGCTGACCAAACAACATTTCCCAAACAGCACAGCTATGGCCTAATCAAGATGGCCAATGGTAACATACTCCTACGGCACAGCGGCCATAACCAATAATAAAATAACAACTGCTCCTACCTGTTCAGAAGTTAAGTCTGCGTGCCTTCTGTTCAGCGAACTCGTTGATGATAGCGGTGAAATCCAATTTTCTAGCTCTTTCATTCTCGATGGAGAGTATGGCCAATACACTCAATCGCTCCTGTGCCATGGCGCTCCTTAGGTAGGCTAAGTCTTTATCAATTTCAGCTTGGAAAATGACCGCTCTGCCGTGGCTACAGTCACGGGTATGGTGAGGTACAGAAAAAACGCTGTGCAAACATCACTGAATGATGCTGCCAAAGAGCTGTGATCGACAATGAGCATTTTAGCCATACCCTTAATTGATGGTCCTTTTGCAAATTCAGCCTTAAAGTGGAAATGAAGCACTGAGAACTGTGACAATTTTTTAGTTGTTTTTTCATTTTTGGAAACACATGGATTTTCATCAATACTGAAATTCAAGTAGTTTCACCGTAAAATGACATGTTCATAACGACTTTCGCCTCTAGGGCGCAGCCATGTTTTAAAAACGCAGGCGCTACGTCATCAGATTGGTTGGGTCTTTAAAATAAACATGTTGAATATTGGAAGAAGAACAGGGGGGTCCTTTTGTATTGCCCCTGGCTGTTCAAACGAATTTTATCGGTTAAAGGAGAGCGGTAGAATAGTTCATTTCCATGTAATTCCCATCAAGAAGCCTGAAGTGCTCCGAAGATGGTTAGCGGCATTGAAACGCCTCAGCCCCCCAATGGGACCAGGGCAGAGAGTATGTAGCGACCACTTTATAGAGGCTGATTACATCGAAGAGGGAGCTTTTTCTGAAGATGGGAGATTTGTTCGCCGTCCCACCAATCGCCTGAAGCCAGATGATGTGCCAACTATTTTTAATTTTAGTGGATATAGTGCTGGAGACACGGACATACCCGTCAGATCGGACCCGGGCCCTGCTCTTATGCGCCGAGAAAGAGCGCAGAAACGTGCTTGCCAGGCAGAGGAACGAGAGGTACACTTAGCTTCTACTACTAGAGAAACAGAGAAATTAGTACAAGTACACTCACTGTTTGAAGATTGTCTTGTTTGCAGACTAGCTCGCTCCATGCTCTTGATAATTTCTAATCCATCGCCAAAATAATCCATTGTTATCGGAAATAATCCATTTGCAAACACCGTCGGTTGCACTATTTTCGCATATTCACGTGCACACCCAAATGGCACGACAATTACTTGTATCATGAAATTAACGAACTGTAAGTCAGCGTGGAGCCCAGCTGCTGCACCCGTGTACTTTACTTTTCTTATCTTATTATATTATAATAATTATTATATATATATATATATATATATATATATATATATATAAAACATATAATAATATAATAATATATAATGTGCAATATATATACATATCTTACACTGCATAGTACGGTATTTGTAATTTATTTGCAATGTACACACTCCTCAGGACTGCACACCCTACCTCCGTTTTTTATCTCTTCATGTCCTGTGTTTATGTGTTTGTATTGTATATATGTATTTTTGCACTGCTTGGAGATGGCTATTTTAATCTCATCGTACATGTGAACAGTGAAGGTATTCTAATTCTAATTCTGGCTAAATTCTGCTTTTGTGTCTCTTTAAAGACCATAGAAGCATGCAGGGAACTGATGGAGGGTCAGTTGACAGGAAGGGAGGAAGCATGTCAGGAACTAGAAGAAAGTCAGGGCAGCAGCACAAAAGTGGATGCCAGTACCCAGACTGATCTTGCTGAATGTGGAAGTGAAGGTAGACACATTGTCCTTGTGAGCAAAGGCACAATGACTGACGACATGTACAACATGCAGGGTGTCTTTCGTGACCACTCCTACTGCACATTGTTTGATGACACAAGTCTGGAGAACATCTCAATGCCAAGGGCTTCATCACCACAGCAGAGTGAGGTATCATTCCTGTCTATGAGGAGTGAGGAGTCAGTCCATGAAGAGAGTGCTGAGGAAGAAGACACAGACACGAGTTTTGACGATGAAGAGGATGAGGAGCCTAGACTCTCAGATGACGGAAAGAGTGTTGTTTCTACCAAGCAACTTTTGAAACTGTTCAATTTGTGTCACTGAGAAAATTGTGGGAAGTGTTTGATGGAACCACCGGTAGTTTCAAAAAGTGGATTTGGAATGACGGTAAATACGGAGTGCATTGATGGCCACAGATACGTCTGGCATTCCCAGCCTATGGTGAGAGGCATGATGGAGTGCAATGTGTCCATACCAACGGCAGTGTTTGTAACGGGGAATACATGTACTCCATTCATAGAGCTCTGTGAGGCAATCGGATTGGAGAGCCTGTCAAAGAGGCAGTGGTTCAACATCCAAAAGGCCTATGTCATCCCGGTAGTCAACGAGACATGGTCTCTCCACAATCAGGCCATCATGAGCGCTGTAAGTGACGAATCCTTGATAGTTTCCGGTGACGCAAGGTATGACAGCCCGGGTCACAATGCATCATATGGCACCTACTCACTGATTGACACCAAGTCAGATTTAGTCGTTGCTCAGGAGACTGTAAATGTAACTGAAGTCAAAAACAGCTACTGGCTAGAGGTTGAGGGTCTTGAGAGATGCCTTAACAAGCTGTTGGAGCATAGAGTTTCCGTCTCAGTGCTGGTAATCGATTGTCACCCATCAGTGCAAAAAGTTATGCGGGAGGAGTATGGGGACATTAAGCATGAATTTGATCTGTGGCACATTGTGAAGAATATGAAAAAGCGACTGCTGAAGTGCCAGGATGAACAGTTAATTGAGTGGAGCAAGATGGTCTCCAACCACTTGTGGTACGGTGCCAGTACATGCAATGGAAGTGCAACAAAGCTGAAGGAGAGGTGGATATCTGTGCTGCACCACATCACCAATGTCCACTGTTGGGCAACTGGGGAGACAACCACAAAATGCGGCCACCCTCCCTATACTCCTGAAGAGGAGAGCAAACGTCCATGGCTCCATCCCAGCTCTGCAGCATTTAAACACCTCGAGAGTGTAGTGCTGGACAAAAAACTCCTGAAAAAACTTGAGAGTGTCACTGAGGGCATCCACACTGGAAGACTTGAGTGCCTCCACTCTGTCTACACAAAGTATGCCACCAAGAGAATAAAGTTCTTGAAAGAGAGCTTTCAGGCCCGACTTCGAGTAGCTGCACTGGACCACAACCACAATGTCATCCGTGAGAATGCATCAACCAAAGAGGGGGAGAAGCAAATGAAACACTACTTCTCAAAGGCTTCTAAGCAGTATGTGGTGGCTCCAGTGAAGATGCCCAAAGACTACAGCTTCAGAAAGGACATAGTAGCAGGAGCTCTTAAGAGATGTGAGGCAATGTCAATCCGGAAAGCACTGAGGGAACATCCAAAGGAGAGAGTGGTGACCATCACTGAGCACAGAGGAGTCAAAAAACCAGACAAGGATGTGTCAGTATCCGCACACCTCAGCAGATTTCCTGAAAAGCTAGATGCATAGCTAAGAGGGTAGGAGAGAGTTGGAAGTAGTATAGTTAGTAGAGTATAGTAGTACAGTAGTATAGTTAGATAATTTAAACAATATTACAGTTCCACTGTTAGATAAAATAATAATTAAATGATTGCCAATTGCCATGTGAGTTAATTACCATTCAGTATTCCTACCCAATTGTCTTCTTGCATAATCGTTCTTGCATAAGAAAAAAGGTTTGTCTGCCTGTGTCTGTGTTGTAAGGTTGCACTCTTTCCAACCCCAGCAGTGTGAGTTATTGTCTGCAATTTAGACTTTTGGATTAAAATATTTGCTCTGCATAACATAGTTTCAGCATTTCATTTGTATGTTTTCAAAGTACCGAGTTTAATGGAGATATTACAGAGGCCAAAAGGATAGTAAATACATGTAATGTTTGATCAATTAGCCAATACAAAGAATTTCTACAAGTCATTATAGTATTCAAATCCACAGTATTCTGGGGATGGGTAAACAGTCCTGATGGCATTCACAACACAGGCTGGTATTGGTATCCTGTTCCTCCGGCCAAGATGACCCCTGGACCAAAGGGTGAATTGTCTGTACGCTATAAGCCTGTAAAGACTGATAGAGAAAGAAGAAGGGTTAGAACGGGGTTAGTTGAGACGTCAATTTTATGTTGAATACTTTCATTTAATTTACATTTCATGTCATTACATTTCATTTCATATTATTATTACATATCAATAGAATTCATATCATTACCTTTCATATTATTATCACAATAATATGAAATATAATATCTATAATAATATCTGAAATCTTGTCAGAAATCGGGAGACTTGCGGGAGATTTTTAACCGCGGGAGGAAAACGGGAGAGGATAGTGAATATCGCGAATCTTCCGGGAAAATCGGGAGGGTTGGCAAGTATGAGTGGATGTTCTCGCCGAAGTGCATAACTTATGGATTACCGCGATCTTCAAATGCAGTTGCATCGTTGATGAATTGGTGAATAAACTCGGTGGAGCGAACTTCTTATGTGTGAGTAAGAGGTTTCTTTTTGTGATGGAGTGGTATCGATGATTGCATTTGTTTCGCTCAATTAGTAGTGGATACTAATAGCAGATCCTTGCGAACCTGTTGTGGGTACAGTGGGTACAGCTAGTAACGGTATGTGCTTGTTATGTTATCCTAGGCTAGTACTGTATCGCAGTTTCTACCATGATAATACATTGCAGAATAACTGAGTATGGGTGTAAAAATTAGTGTCGTCTCAGGTGATCAGTGTAGTCCCCTACTCCCTCCGCGCAACCTATCAAGACTGTTAGTTTACCTGCTGTTTATTGGGCGCTCCAGTGTTTCGGCTTGGATGTCCCTCAGCGACAGCATTGCGACCTCCAACACGTCTCGCTCTAATGACAGCATTTGGCACGTCGGATTGGACGTGATACATCTGTTATTTTTGATGAGATGTCCCAGGTTCATTTCATGGCAGCAGACACTCTCCATGTCAGTGGACATAGGGACACAAACCCCACACCACACAAGCACCACCGATTGTTTCCTGTGCGCTCAGATACATCTCTCTCTCCTTCATCTATTTCTCCTCCATAGTCAGGCTCTGTTGGGGGCACTAAAACTCAGACTTCTCTTACTGGCTCAAAAGCATAGGCAATTGGATGCCTGCCCTCATTGGTGGGTCTATCCCATTCGTCCATATCCATTTTGTTGAGGCAGTAAGCTACCTGTGAGGCTATGAGCCGCTATGTAAACAACATTGAATGTTAATACCAACCATTCTCGTGACGTCATTGTATTCTGAAAACAGAGATGGCGGCGCACAGGCTGAAAACATTGTAATTAATGCAACGTGTTTGTGCTTTATTCTGAATAACGGGACATATTTCCGACTTTATTTGTATTTATGGTATATTTAAATATTTAACTAGTGCTATAGACATGTTTTATTTGATTGCTTCCTTTCCACTTTAAAACAAGCTCTGAAGGCAATGAGTTGGCTCGGGAAACATGGGCTTAAGTCCATGTTGTAGTGATCAGCAAGGCGCTGTGCGTGCTCATACAGGGCATCATCGGGGGCACTATTCAGTTCTGAGGGTTGGATAGCCTGGAAAAGTGCACTGGTTTCACGCAGGGAAACAAACCTCTGCAGTAGCTGGTTGATAATAATGTCCAGGCTGGCATTAAATACATTGACCCTGAAGTGACTTTCAGGGTCACTGAGCCTCTCATCCTCGCAGAGCTCATCGTAATGCCGTCTCACTCTCCTTGCTCGAACTTGGGTGAACTCACATCGTACTCCCCACTTTTGCGCAACGGCTTGAGCGCTCCTTTTGACCTCGGTGAAGTCCTCTCTGTAGGTGGTCAGGCCCTGGACAGCATTTTGAATGAGGCAAACAGCCTTTTGAATGTCCGCATCTTTTCGTTGCAACATCTGTGACACCGCATGAAGGTGTTCAAGTACTTTTGCTTGTTGAACAACGAGTAGCACAAAACTGAAATTTTCTAACTTTGCCTTTAAAGCTGAGGCCTCGTCCCGCACATCTTTCTTTTCATCCACCAAGGCGATTTTGGTTAGAGCTTTCAAAACATCCACATATCGATACCTCAGAGAGTTGAGAGCATCATACCTTGAGGACCATCGCGTGGGGCAAAGGTCCCCTATCGGTCGACCGAACACTAACAGCAGTAGCAGCACTGGTAACGTTGCATTCCAAACCTTTGGGATGGAGGGAGGTCTCGGGCTGACCCGTTGACGGTTCTGGTTCAGTGGAGCTGGAGCAAGAGGGCACTGAGGTGGTGGCAGTAGGCTCCAAGTCGGACTCCTGAACATTGCTAACACTTGTGGTGCTAGTGCTAGAAGTGGCCGCCGGAGTTGGTTTAAAAAAAAAATCTGTCTAATTTCGGCAATTTTGAATTGCACGCATCCATCCTTCCGTTTTTTAGCACCACTTTTGAGCTTGCTAAACATTGCAATGGAACGAATGGCTTATCTTTCACCCTGACTGTGATGTTATGAGAGAAGAGAGTCTATAAAAACCAGTCAGTTCCTTTCTACAATCACTTTAAGATATCTTAAGCTGCCTTCACCGCGCGGCGACCGACGACCGTCGGGCGGAGGGGGCTATGCCCCTGCAGATACATAAGATGCATGTATGCATTCCACCAAAATTCCCTCATGTTTTATTTATTACTTTTATTTTGTGATCTTTTCTGTAAATAGTTAGTTTGGGAGCTTTTGTTATCTTATTTTGAAGTTTCGATTGTGACGTCATCTTCCTGCGTTGCGCTCGCCATTCCTCACTTGTTGTTTTAATGCTGTGAGGAGGTGAGTGTTTTTCCTCTGCTCTGTGCAGCTTTCTGTTCTAAAGTTGTTAAAGAGAAAATAACCAGTGTAAACGGTGAGATAGAGTTATGGTGTGATTCTGTGCTTGTTGGTGTTGCTCAGGTGTTCCTGTGTATTTGTTTTGCAAGAGTTTTGAGTGTTTTAGCAAACTATTTACCTAGTGCACTGTTTAGCAGCACTTGTGAGGAACACACACAGTGTCTGCAGCCTGTTCATTGTTGGTTTCCCGCCATTTCAGACTGACGTGCTGCAGTGTCCTGTGTATTAATGCTGCCGCATTGGTAACACTTTACAATAAGATACGCAAAAACGTGGGTAGATACTGAGGAACGAATGAGTAACGAATGATGAACGACCAGGGGGCCCTAACAGGGCCCTGTTAGGGCCCTAAGTGAGTTACTCAGTAACTACTGAGGATTTACTGGTAAACAAACTAGGGGACTACTGTATTCGTTACTGAGTAACGAATGATGAACAACCAGGGGGGCCTAACAGGGCCCTAAGTGAGTTACTCAGTAACTACTGATGAGTTACTGGTAAACAGACGAGGGGATACTGTATTAATTAATCATTCTGTGAATTAGAAAACTGACCAATTGATTATGAAAGCAACTGAATTTTCCTGGGATTTCACAATTAGTTATTAAATTAACAGGACACAGACGGGATGATTGTCATATTTTAATAAAGATATTCACAATACATACACACAGTACATACATTAATATTCACATTAAAGGTTTATTATGTGGCATTAGTAATGCTGATGGCTTAAAAGCAATTGTCCACCACTGCAGGGCACGCTTTAAACCTGCCGCCCTTGGTTTCAAGCGCTGTCGAGGGATGGCTTGGGTCCCACACTGGATCGACTGGTGGAGCTGGATCTGACTGATGATGAGTTGTTACTCATTCGCGAACCATTGGTTCACCAGTAGTTAAGCTTTTTGAACCATTCGTTCACCAGTAGTTAAGCTTTTTCAACCATTCGTTTACCAGTAGTGAAGCTTTTTGTGTACCTTCATGTAAAGTGATGCATCATACTGAGTTGTTACTCTTTCGCAAACGATTCGTTCACCAGTAGTTCAGCTTTTTCAACCATTCGTTTACCAGTAGCGAAGCTTTTTTAATCATTAGTTTACCAGTAGTGAAGCTTTTTGTGTACCTTCATGTAAAGTAATGCATCATACTGAGTTGTTACTCTTTCACAAACCATTCGTTCACCAGTAGTTAAGCTTTTTCAACCATTCGTTTACCAGTAGCGAAGCTTTTTTAATCATTTGTTTACCAGTAGGAAAACGAATTCTCCAGTAAAATTCTCAAAACAAAAGTATTTTCTTCAAGTATAATTATTTACAATTTCAAAAATTCTCAAAACAAAAGTATTTTCTTCAAGTATAATTATTTACAATTTCAAACACAAATTATATTAACTAAAAAAATCATGGACAATATGGACATCTTCTCATTTTCCTGCCGTCTCATCAAAATAACTTCTTGGCTGCCGCTTCCTGTTTTCTTTGTGGTCATTCGCCAACCAATGAGTCCACTCGATAAATGAGAGATGGCTCTCCTCTCTGTGCGGTTTCCCCGCAGTCTCCACACCTTGGATTTGTAGGCTGACCAAGCCCGCTCAATGTTTTGGGTATGGGCTCCTGTGACTGGGTTGACGAATGACTGGCTGTGGTTTACAGAAAAATGTACGTAGCCACTCTGTGCCAGTGCAGTCATGTAGACCCGCCACCTGTCCGTGAGAACTGTGGTCCCTTGACAGACGTATTTTGTGACCAGCGGAATTAAGTAGCGCCTTGACCTTTTCGTCACCAGGTTGTCTGGGTGGGTCTTCTCCTTCTTCCTTTGATTCCCAGCATTCCGAAGACCCATTTTCTCCTCCTCCAGGTAGCTCCAAATCTCCCCCTTCCATACTTTGATAAAGTAGTAGCAGACAGGAATAAAAACATTAGGACCGACAATTGATGAAAAATTCTAGAACATGTAAAAGTCAAAGATTATTTTGTTTGCACGGTTAAGAAATTACGCTGGCCATTGTGTTTAGTCATATTAAAAAGAAAAGATGCGCAACCGATGTGAATTTGATGAGTTTCAAAGTGTTTTTAAAGCAAGTCATAACTGTGTGCATGACACAATAATAACATTACATTTCTTTGCTGATTCATTCATTAACCTCTGATCTCAAATGATATGTTCTTCTTTCCCCTGCCATTTTATCCAAAGCTCTGACTACAACATTCTATTGCAAAACAAAGGTCCAAGTTTTAGTGAAGCTGAGGCATCGCAGACACCTTCCACACACCTTCCTTTTGTGGTAGAAGTTGCTTTCGTCCAGCATCACAAATTCATTCCCTCTTCCAATTCTCTGCTTTCCCCTTCTTTCTCTCCTCTTGATTGCCCTCTGGCATACTTTTCTCAATTTGTAGCTCATCTTTGACAGCGTCCGACTGCTTCCTGCCACACCATCCTGAAGCATATCAATTTGCCTTAACTGCAGCCCCTGGGAAAACCTGTTAAAGAACAATATTAAATATTAAATAGAAATAGAAACATCTGAATACAAATGCATCCAGCACCAACAGCTAATATGCTATTTCATGACTATTTCATGCTAGTGCATGACGTGCCGGATGCAGAAATATTCTCGTTGTCTAGCATTGTTAGCATTGTAGCATCATAAGTGAGAGGGTCTATCTACACATCCCTCGGCGACTTTAAGTGATAAAAAGTCAACACAGTGCCTAAAAACCATCAACGTCATTCAACAATCATTCAATTCAATTGTGATATAAATTGTAGTCCATACCGTTCAGCCATACTGCACACCTTACCTATAAATGTATTTCATCCAGCTGAATAGGGACAATTTGCCTCAAACAGTGACCCGCACCTCACTGACTTCCTCGTAATTTTCCCTCTGTGTTTATTACGTCGGCACTGCCTACAGAAGACAACACATTTCTTCATGATAAATACATATCTTAATTAATGTTACTGAACTTGAATTTATAACATGACTTATCAGTAAACAAAGGAAGTCATCGATTAAAACCGTACCAAAAGAAGAATACTTACCACTGCAGTCCGTCAACGTTTGCGTTTTCCTTCAGTTTCATCCTCTTTTTGCAGAGTTTGCATTTTCTTTTGGCTTGAAGTAACTTCTTCTTTTGGAGCCATTTTATCAATTTTAATTTCTTTTTTAAAGTCTGTCTTCCCTCAATAAGACTGAGTACTTTGGCGTGCAGGGTCATGATAACTTCAAGACCATCAAACCGTCTTCCTGTCTTGCACATGCGCAGTTCTTACACGTGTCTCACTAAGAAGAACTTGGCAATGGAGGCTCAGAGGAAGAGCAAGCGTAAAAGGCAGCCTACAAGAGATCTTGGACGCGTGGAGAAAGCCATGGCAGAATGTAAGTACATGCTTTAAAGTTATTTCATCATTAATTGAGAGTGTAATAATTCGGTCACATTGCTTAGCTTCCTAAAATGAGCTAATTTGACATCGTACCACGTCTGTTCTATCACATATTTTTTGGCCTTGCTAGCTAACCTTGTCACTAACCAATGGATTGCTAGCTGGCTAGATAGCCGACGTTGCAAGCAGATAAATTATCTGTCAAACACGAAAAATTAACTCTTAACTGGTCAAAATACCGACGGTTCAACCATTTATCTAATGTTAAATTAGGCGATATGCCACGAAAATGTGGTCCAAGCTTTGAAATTGGACTTGTAAAGTTATTCTCTTAGCCACATTATTCTGTTAGACATGTTATCACATGTCTTTGAATCGTTTTTGGAGTTGTTTTTAACTACTAGAAAACTCGAAGGCTGCTAATAGCACTGTTATAGTGCTATTACGGTAATACTTTTCTCCGTTTTTTTTCTTTTCACTTTAGTCCATAGTTACTTACAGTATGTGTAATGTTAACAACTGAATCTCTGAAACATGTCTTAAGCCCAGTTTTGACCAAAGATTCACTGGCTTGCAACGAGACGGTTTTAGAACGTCGCAGGGCCGGTGTGAACGGGTCGTTGCAAGCCATTGCAAGGAGTTGCAAGGCGTCGCAAGGAGTTGCAAGGAGTCGCCAGGGATTGAACATGTCAAATCGCAAGGTCCAGTTTTAGAACGCGGCGATTTAACTTTTCCTCTTCAGCCAATCACAGCACAGAACAACTTGTACGTCACGGCCTTACTCCGTCCCGGTACCGTACTGTCCACTCCACACAAATATCCGAAGATGGCAGACTTCTGGTCCGAGGAGAGGGAGGAAATATTAATTTGGTTGTTGGAGGATCAACCTGTGTTGTACGATGTTGCCAGCAAGGGGTACAGCAACAGGGACAGCAAGAGGAGAGCCTGTTGTGAGATTGCGGTGGCAATTGGTGTATCCGGTAAGGAGGCGATACTTTGTTTTTCTTTTCTGTTACTTTTTCCTTTCCTTGTTTCCTGTTTTTATTTTCGTTTCATAAAGGCATAGCTTAGGCTGTAGGCCTAATATATAGGCTTTTTAAACACAAGTTGTAGATGCTAACGGTATTTATCTTTGTTTCTGAAGAACGATTGTAGATAACGATTGTAGATGACGTTAGGCTCGAGCTGATTTACCATTATTTAACGGGACCAACGGTTCCCAACGGTATCTCAGTATCTTTATATTTTTTCTTGAATGTTTCCTGTGTAAAAACAAGGGACTAAAAATGCCTATTGGAAAGCGGGTAGGCTTAATAAATAAATATTTACTGCTGGTAATAGGCCTACTCCATCCGCTAATGCTTTGTGGGGTCAAAGGTGTTTGTAAAATAGTCTTTAGTTCAAATGTGCGATGTTTTTTTGCTAACATTAGGCACTGTCTTTTTCAGAAAAAGAGGTGGGCAAGAAAATCCACTCCCTCAGGACTCAGTACAATCGGTACAGCAAGGCACCAGCTTCGGGGAGTGCCGGTGGGAGAACTGGCCGGCAGGACTGGGTTCTCAGGAGGCTCTCTTTCCTGGAGCCATATATAAGGAAGAGAGCTTCTTCGTCCAACGTGGATGGAAAGGTATTTATTTAAAGTAAAACTTATCACACATATTAATTAACATTAACACATATATGGGCCTAGGTATCAAGAGTAGGCTAGAGTTACTGTGTCTTGTCATTCTTCACTACATCTGCATTGGAGTAAAAAGCTGGAGTTGACAGTTTGTTTAAATTACCCGTTGTTGGATACATTGCATTTCCTGTTAGTTAAATTTCAGTTTTATCTGTCTTTGTTTACAATCGGCTCAACTACAACTTGGAGATGGATAATAGAATAGGCTACATACAACTATATACAATTGATCTGTGCTGGAATATGAAATATAAAACAATTGAATATAATACAGCTTGATTATTAATTACACCCACACACATGATTACATTTTGTCCCACTGCCATGCTACAGCACCAGCGTCTGAGCACATGTAATCGCAGAGGATGTCTCTGTTCCTCTTAGCCTGCAGAGTGGTGTTTGTGCTGCGTGGTAGTGCAGCCTGGGCAAGGGTTGGACCATGTTCACCAGGGCCATCCCGCTCGCTGGGAAGCTGGGTGTAGCCATCACCACACTGGTCACGTAGGACATTGTGCAGCACGGTGCAGGCGAGGACAATCTTGTCCACAGTCTCTGGCTGCAGGTGGATTTTTGTGGTGAAGACACGCCAGCGGTTTGCTAGTATGCCAAAGGCATTTTCCACCACCCTCCGTGCTCTTGAAAGCCTGTAATTAGAGATATAATGGTATTATTTCTTCCTAGTAAGATAGTCATTACCAACATTTTAAACGTTGTTTTGTTACAATGTGCTGAATTGTTCAAAAAGTACTGGAAGCAACTAAATAGGCCTGTTTTTATGATTTTTAGAAGGATGAAAAATTCGACCACTATTGTCATTGAAACCGTTAATTGTTACATCCCCTACCGGTAATTGAAAATCCTCTGTTCCATGGTGAGGCCGCGGCTAGAGTAGGGCTTCATGATATACTCCTTGAGCGGGAAAGCCTCATCAGCCACTATGGTGTAGGGTGAGAGCAGCTCTGTACCAGAAAGTGGTGCAGGGTCGGGGATGTTGGCTGTCTTCTGCTCAAGGGACTGCTGGAGTGAGCAGCCCCTGAAAACCCCACCATCAGACACCCTGCCGTTGCACCCCACATCCACACAAAGGAAGCGGTAGTTGCTGTCCACCAGGGCCATCAACACAACTGAGAAGCTATGTTTATAGTTATAAAAAGTAGACCCTGAGGATGGTGGAGGGATAATTGAGATGTGTTTCCCATCCAAGGCACCAAGGCAGTTAGGAAATTGCCACTGGTCCTGGAATCCTTTTGCCACCTTCTTCCACTCCTCTGTGGTGTTGGGGCACTGAAAAACAAAGATAATTTTTTTAATAATGTGTTATTTGTATTGATCTATTATTTTTCTTTTACAGATTGTTGAAAGAGAGAATGATGACGTGGAGGGACTGGACGAGGAAGAGGACGTGGAGGTAGAGGAGAGCAGTGAACCTGAGGGACAAGGCAGCACCTGCCTTGTCCCTCAGGTTCAGAACGTCGCAGGCAATAAAAGAAAGAGGCAAACAGATGCAAGCAAACAAGAAGATGAGGTCCTAAGTGCCGTAGGCAATTTTCTGCGAAACAGGACGGAACAGAGGGAGGAGGACGAAATGTCAATATTCTGTATGAACCTCGAGATGAAAATGAGGCGAATCAAGGACCCAAATATTTTATTCGATCTAGAGCACCAGCTGGAGGAAGCCTGCTACCAGGCTTCAATTAAAGATAGAGAAAACCAAGCCCCCCCCACCCAAGCCTCTCACACCTACCCTTACCCTTATTACCCCCAAACATATCAGTCACTTTGAATTCGGCCATTTTATATTAACCTCTAAATTTGTTTTATTAATTTTTAGATATTTAATTGGTTGTTGCAAATTTGAATCGCCCCTTCTCTTACCTTCGCCTCATTTTCATCTCGAGGTTCTGATTTTATGGATTTTTTGTATATATTTGATATAGGCTATATATTTATTTACTATTTTATTTATATGTATATATATTATATTTTGTACATAGTTGCTTCGCTTGTCTATGTTCTACTGAAACTTCTGATTATTTAAACTAATAACATATATGTATAATAAATAATTGATTTATATTTGTCTATTTTGTCTATAAATTATAAACATTTGATCTAAACTGTATCTTATGCTGAACATTATTAGGCCGGGTGTTCTCTTTAATTGATGTGAGGCTGTCATGCGCAGTTTTAGTTTTGATGACGGCTTCACTAGCACGGGAGCACGCATTTTTCAGTTAACCTTTGAAACTGGATTACATTTCATGTAACTTTAAACAGCAGACCTCATTGACATGTGAGTAAAATGTAAAAGAGGTCTGCTGTTTAAAGTAGATGAGGTGTATAAAGAATACTTGGTAAACTCATTGATATTGGATTTTGAAGTAGCCTATTTTCTTTTATTTTTTGTAACAACAATTACACCGTAGATAGCCTACATGAACCAAAAGTAAAAAGTTTCACTAAATGCTATTTTACACACGATAAATAACTTGCCTTCAGGTAGTCATCCTTTAGGACACTGTAGATTGCGCCGCATGTTGCCGGAATGATCTCTGCAACAGTAGAGTGACCCATGCGGAACAGGTAGGCCAGGCTCTTGAAGCTCTCGCCTATAGAGAAAGTGTATTTTATTGTGGTTGACATGAGACTTAGAAATGACAAGCCAATATATGAGTATGCATTTTGACAGCAGCACTATATGATTGGTAGTATGTAGTATAGTGAAGGGAAAAACGGTCTGTCTAGTTACTGGATCAGATAAAATGAGACGGAGAGGTAATAAAGTCTGTCGGCACGAGGACCTTGGATTTATTAAGTAAAGTGGCAACGGTTATACAGAGTCATAAAGCGTGAGAAATCGAATATGTCTAAGTCCCTAATCAGCGCTGATGGTTCGTCCAGAGCTTCGCCTCCGTGGAAGGTCTGCTTCAGAAGAAGAGGGCTCAAGAGTCCCTGTGTGGTACAGTTTTTATGCTGTATCCTCCTCTCGATGAGGTGTGTGCGTTTGAGGTGTGTGTGGTTCTGTGTGTTTTGGCTCCCAGGCCCTGAGAGAGCTTCGTAACTGGGGAGAGTTCCTCGTGTCTCCGGTGTTATAAATTAAAACGGGGAGTGCCCCCCTGAAATGTCTCGTGTGTGATAATTTAATGTGGCTCTCAGGCCCCTGGTGTGGGCAGAGGTATCTCTTGGTTCCTCCTAACGGGGAAGAGATCTCAAAATGTCTCCTGTGTGATAAATTAATGTGGCTCTCCCGTTCTGGAGATGATACTGGTGCATTGTCTGAGTGTCCACAATCTGTCGGCCTGGGAGATGGGGCCTTCAGCTCCGGCCTTGACCTGACTATATATTATCATGTTTGTGTTATGTGTTAAAAGTTGACTATATTGTAACGTGACTGCCATGTGTTGTGCTCCTCAAGCTAGGGTGGGAGTTAGCTATATTTATATGTGCTCAGCAGGTTATTTTGCCCAACATATCCCCCTCAAGTCGTCGCAAGACGACTTTTACTCATTAGGGGTACGAGGGATAGGACTTCAGCGCGGGACTACCATCATAACACTTTTAGAAATAACAGAAAGAAGGCAAAATTATCATAAAAACAAACAACCATGAGCATGGGACTAAAATAAGTCGCTGGACCGGGTGTATGGGGAACCACGTGGGAGAAACGCTACCCATGCTTCAGACATGGGTATGCCATACACACCCCACCTAGGGGGTGGCATCCACCCCGGCCTTACATCGCGAGCAGACAATACCAACAATACTGGCCGCAGATAATACACAAAAAAGAGAAAAAAAAATAAAAAAATAAAAAAATACAACAAGCATACAACAATACTAAAACAAATATCAAACGATACCAAAAAAACAACAACCAACAACAAAGCTGGCCACACAACAAAACCAACACCAAACCATAATAATAACAACGAATTGCAACAATAAAACAAACTCCGAACAATAACAGTATCAGCAAAAAGCAACAATAAGACTAACAGTACACAATAACAAAAATGCAACAATCACACAGACACTACACAATAATAATCACAGGAAAGAAATGCAACCATGAAACGTGTCCCTAAATAACAATAATAATATCAGAAAGATATGAGGTACACAACGAATGGCAATCCCCCTCAACCCATCCCTAGATGACCACACACTAAGGATGTGAGGAGGAGTTAACTGGTCGTGTAACAATAAGCAATCACACGCATGGGGTATCCAGGGTAGGCACGGGGCACGGGAACAACTAAGAAACCACGGAATAGTCCTGAGCGTCATCACGGGCAGGTGGACGCAAGGCGCCACCTGAGCATTAGACCCTTTTATTCAACTGCGCTCAGGACCTCATCTGATAAACGGGCAATCAAGGCCCCTGGAATCTCGCCCGTGTGTATCCCCGAGCTCCATCTAGTGGGACAGCGATATAAACAACAACATTTGCGTTCCCGGCGTCGGTTGCGTAGACGCGGGCATAGATATGGGAGCGGCTAAAAACAGTGAAGCGTACAGAAGCGAATACAGCCAGGGGCGCCCTCAAGCCTTAAGGGAACGGGCCGCAACCCCTGGTACCGGAACGCAGATCCCTGGTCCGGGCGACGTGGGTGCATCAGGTGGGAGGGGGGTGGTGCCGTTGGCGGGGACGGGAATGGGGCAGCCCACCTGGAGAGGTTACTAGTACGTCACAGGCGGGGGGGGGTGGTGCCGTTGGCGGGGACGGGAATGGGGCAGCCCACCTGGAGAGGTTACTAGTACGTCACAGGCGGGGGGGGTGGTGGGGTTTCAGCATACAGTGGTGGAAACAGGACGCCGGGGCCGGATGATCTTCATGTATTGGTGCGCTGCATTGCGTGGGGGCTCTTGGACAGTGGGGCAGGGGTCTGTTCCATGTTCTCCAGCCGGATCAGGTCGGGCCCCTCTGGTGGTCCCTCGTCCAAACTCTCGATCCCCAGGTAAGCTTGGATGGCACCTGCTGCACCTGTAGCGCCCATCGCTCATTGGGCTCTCCATCCATCCTGTGAAGGGGTCATTAATGCCGGAGCTCTCTGCCAAATCTAATCTGAGGGACTGTAACCCTGCCAGCACCCTGGCCACCGACCCATCCGGTGCTGTGTTATTGGGGATAAAAGTACAACATGTCGTCTTTATCATCCCACACACCCCTCCTTGCTCTGCCAATAGCATATCTATATCTATATAGTCCCTTGACCTTATCCGTGGAAAAATTGACAAAACGTTGCTGATTATAGTATATATTATTTATCCAATCAACATTTTTGTTAATAGTGGACCACCAAAACAGGACTGATTCAAACCCTGCCGAAATCTGATTGCATCATCCTTGGGTAGTTGGTCGGCTCCGGGCGTGTCAGCATCTGGCTCCTCCTCTGGCCCTGGAACTTTGTGTTTCTCTTGCTGGAAGTACAAACTTATGTACAACAGTTAGATGTTCAAACATATTTTCCTTAATCCTATTTCTAATTACTCTAATGGAAGTCCCTTTTGGGACCCTTGAATGTTAAGTGAAGGCATGGGTCGACCCTTAAGCATTTCATGCGGGGTTAGATGCGTCGTTCTGTTAGTTTTCATGTGATAACTCATTAGTGTCAGTGGTAGTGCATCAATTCAATTTAGTGCCTGCACAAATGTTGTTAATTTTTGTCTTGAGCGTCCCATTCACTCTTTCCACCATACCTTGTGGTTGAGGATTGGGGCGTAATCTAGTCTTTATTTGACATGCAAATGTTGAATCACTTGTTTGAGTGTTCTCTGAATAAACGTTTTGTCTGAGCTTATTTCTGACGGAAGTCCAAACCTTGCCTTGACTTCTCCAGTCAGAAACTTGATTACTGTAGTCGCACTTTGGTCTTTTGATGGGACTGCTTCTACCCATCTGTTGAACACTGTATTTCACACTCATTTAGCTGGATGTCAATCATTGTTTGCAAGTATGGTGAAGAAAAACCTTGTTTTCTAATTATTATTATTATTATTATTTTATTTATTTATTTTTTAATTCTCAATACCTCCCCCCTTGCGCAATGGTCAAAACCATGCACATTAAATGATAAGCAAATCTAAGAACGCCGTTGGTGCAACCAACGTCTAACCTTAACCATCAGCAAATTAAAGCCAATCTTTTGGGAAGGGAAATCGAAACCAGTATGTCCAAAACCAAAGCCCAATATGGGTGGGTTTACCATCAGCCGCCTGAAACCACGCTGTTCCAAAGTCATGCACTAAACCGAAAAACGTACATGCGTTAGTGGGCTTCTATACCACAAAGGTAAAATAAAATAAAATAAAATAAAACGCGACATGCCCCGTTCCAAGACCACCTCTGCTGCCAGAGCTGACATATCTGACCCCTGTTCCTCCTCCACCTTACATCCCACCCGGCACTTCCTATGATTGTTGCAGCTCGTGACTTCATGATCAAGTAAGCCAGTGCCCACAGCGACTCTGCCAAGTAATCGTGACTGTGCCTGCCTTAGGTCGTCCCGGGTGTCAAGGTGGGATCTTACCCGTCGTTGGCTAACCAGCCTTCCATACTGACTCGCTGCAGGATGCCATACCTGGAAGATACAATCAATCCCCACCCATATGGTGGTATAGATCGCAAAGTGGAGGGATGGAGACAGAGTCTTCAGCCCCAACTGCCCTATGCAGCCAAGTGTGTGTGCGTAATGAATACACCTCAGGGAAACTATAAAACAAAAAGTCATTTATCAGAGTTAAAATTATTAAAGTGTTTGCAGCAGCAGTAGTGGCATTTGAAAGTTAAACCCACTACTTCCGAATCCAAATTGACAACATAGCATGTAGGATCCCTTCCCAGCAGATGTAGCGCTAATCCACCTGTCATCCTTGACCAAAGAGATATACCCCATATTTTAATAGGTGTTGTCCTACTTGTACAGTTGATCAATATTACGTTTTATTTTTTTTTATTATTATTCTCATCTTTATCATATCCATATCTATTCAATTATTCTTTCCTGTGTGAAAATAATATTAATCACTTAGTTGATAGCAACACCTTCTTTAGTCCAATTGCATTAGATTAGCATCACTGTTGTCCTATTAAAGTATCAACGTTATTGTCCTTCTAACCTCCTCATGAACTTCGATGTTCATCATCATGAATGATAACTGTTGTCCTAGGAAGACAAAAAACAAAACTAAAACTAAAACAAATTAGCCATAATGTGAATATCCACTGTGTGTCTCCCTGTGACTCTCTCCCTCCTTCAGGAGAACACGCTCTCTCTCCCTCCTCAGTACGGGGTGCTGTTTGGTGCAAGACAACAGATAAGGGTGGAATGTGGCTTCTCTCTCTCTGCGTGTCTCCCTCCCACATTGGGTGCGGCCATAACGCCTTGAGAGCGCGCGTGCTCCGGGGGCTGGGTGTGGGAGAAACCAGTGGTAGTTCCTTTTCTCGGCCAGCAGAGGGGTTGTTCAGGTGAAACCTATGGACAGAGACTACAAGGAACTTCAAACATGGCAGACAGGGAACTACAAATTTATCAAAGCCTGAAAACTCAACAGAGCTCTACCTGCATTCCTTGGATATGTGGTATTTTATGGCGTATGGCCACCACACGCTTTCAGTTGAACACACTCTATTTCCTTTCTCTGTACTGTGTGTTAGTGTGTCTCTCTGTACTGCCTGAATGGTGTAGCTCGACAAATGGGGGGGGAAATGTGTTCTCTCTCTCTCACCCTTCCTCACTCCCCTTAGGGTCAAGCAGCAGCTAGGACCGTTAACAGATAAGCCTGGAATGCAACATCCTCAACTCCCCATCATGGAACAAGACCTAATAACTATCTCTCACACACAAAAAGATCCTTCTGTCCCTTCATTCACAATTCACTTTTCACTTTATTATATATAACTTAATACTGCTCCCCCTTTCCAAATTTCTATATACACAAAACTAGAAGCTGACCACCGAAATTGGTACAGGCCTCGTCAGGCCGAACCAAAACGCCCTCACAGGTTCTAACTTCCATACAATTCTAGGGAGGGGAACTACAACATGAGGTGGAGTAGAGGACTTCAAATATGGTGGACGGGGACCTCAAATGGGAGGACTACACATATGGGAAAGGGGATTACACTCTGGGCCTGAAAACCATACAGAGTCCCTTCTCGTGGTCCTGAAACAACCGTTCATTGTTAGAAAAACACGCACTCTATCGCTACCTCCAACTGTCTAGAGGGAAAATGGTCCCTCTCGATCGTCCTCCGACTTTAGCTCTCCTTGATATCTCTCCTTGCTATCTCTCTCGCTCCCTCTCACACACACACCTAAACAGACCTTTCTCATTCTGTCTCCTCCAAACGCACACACAGAAACATCACCTCTTGCGTACACGCGCACAGAGACGCACACAGCCTTTCTCACTCTGTCTCCTCTAAACGCACACACAGAAACATATCGACAGACCTCTCGTTCTGTCTCCCGCAGACGCACACACAGAAACATATCAACAGACTTCTCATTCCGTGTCCCGCACCCACAAACATCAGACACGGTAAAATAGCGTTGAGCATAACAAAGCAAGCAAGCGTTGCACACATAGCTGGGTTATCATTGATTGATTTATTTCTATATTAAGCCGGCCCACAAATACGCTCGTTCTCTTTCTTTCTCTCTCTCTGGGCCTCTTACACACACACACACACACACACACACACAGCCACTCCGTCACTCTCTCTCTGGGCCTCTTACACACACACACACACACTGTCTCTCTGTGTGTCACTCGTGCCCCAGGCATACTGTTTCCTCTGCAAAGGGAATCTAACCCTGATAAAGGACTCTAACCTTCTTACCACATAGAATTATTTAATACACATTCATTACTTGGCCATCGGTAGTCTTGTATCACTATGACCGATTCTTATAGGCCCTTCTCTTTCTTCTCATTCCCTCTGGGTTCCACCCGCGGCCCAGGCATCCCTCCGGGTTCCATTCTTGGCCCAGGCATTTATTACTAGGCCATCGGTAGTCTTGTATCACTATGACCGATTATTATAGGCCCTAGTTTTTTCTTCTCATTCCCTCTGGGTTCCACCCGCGGCCCAGGCATCCCTCCGGGTTCCATTCTTGGCCCAGGCATACATTATTCGGCCATCGGTAGTCTTGTATCACTATGACCGATTCTTATAGGCCCTATGGTCTCGAGGGTATTCTTTCACCATGCAACGAGCCGATATTCGATGTGTCACGCGTTCAGGGTCAATTGGGTTTATGGGGCAATGCTGGAATGTAACTCTATTCGTCCCCACGAGATATCCCGTAGCGAACCGCTCTCACAGTCTCACCTCCTAATGTGGTTCCTATATAACTATGCAGAATTTGGATTTTATCAACAGGTTCTGCCTACCTTTTGTTGGGCGTACGCGAGGTGAGACTGCAGGAATCGGTCCGGTGCTCCGGGGTCCCGAGGTCGTGCCGCTCTCCGTCTCTCGTTTCCCAGTTGCGTGTTCAATTCAGAAAAAATCACGTCGGAGGTCACCAAATTGAAGGGAAAAACGGTCTGTCTAGTTACTGGATCAGATAAAATGAGACGGAGAGGTAATAAAGTCTGTCGGCACGAGGACCTTGGATTTATTAAGTAAAGTGGCAACGGTTATACAGAGTCATAAAGCGTGAGAAATCGAATATGTCTAAGTCCCTAATCAGCGCTGATGGTTCGTCCAGAGCTTCGCCTCCGTGGAAGGTCTGCTTCAGAAGAAGAGGGCTCAAGAGTCCCTGTGTGGTACAGTTTTTATGCTGTATCCTCCTCTCGATGAGGTGTGTGCGTTTGAGGTGTGTGTGGTTCTGTGTGTTTTGGCTCCCAGGCCCTGAGAGAGCTTCGTAACTGGGGAGAGTTCCTCGTGTCTCCGGTGTGATAAATTAAAACGGGGAGTGCCCCCCTGAAATGTCTCGTGTGTGATAATTTAATGTGGCTCTCAGGCCCCTGGTGTGGGCAGAGGTATCTCTTGGTTCCTCCTAACGGGGAAGAGATCTCAAAATGTCTCCTGTGTGATAAATTAATGTGGCTCTCCCGTTCTGGAGATGATACTGGTGCATTGTCTGAGTGTCCACAATCTGTCGGCCTGGGAGATGGGGCCTTCAGCTCCGGCCTTGACCTGACTATATATTATCATGTTTGTGTTATGTGTTAAAAGTTGACTATATTGTAACGTGACTGCCATGTGTTGTGCTCCTCAAGCTAGGGTGGGAGTTAGCTATATTTATATGTGCTCAGCAGGTTATTTTGCCCAACAATAGGCTGTTAACGTGCATAGATAGGCCTAGATATAGGCCTACTGTCAGTAGGCCTATATATATCTATGGTTAACGCGCGCTTGTTGCGCTCATCTGTTGACATTTACAAATGCCTTGCAGTTTTTAAGCGCAACTGTAAATATGACAGTATGTTCACTCACCTGTTGCCAAGAAGCGGAGAGTTATCATAAGTCTCTCGCCAGCTGAAATGCAGTCCTGGTAATTGGTGTTCGTCTTCTGAATTAAAGGCCTCACCAGATCCTCCAGATGATGGAATAGGACCGGGGACAGGCGTGTAAAATTGGTGAAAGCTGACATATCCCCGACTTCCAGCTCTCTACACAGATTGGCGTAGGCACCCTGTTTCTGCCGCTGAAGTACCCAACTGCGGCTCCATATTCTTGGCTTTATAACTCGCCGTCTTCTCCTTTTCATGATTAAAGCCACAGCAAAAACTGCGACCATTTCACTCTCACTAACATAATTAGTAATTAAGTTATCCATCTCCAAGTAGTTGAGCCGATGGTGAACTAAAACAGATCAATCTGAAATTCAACTAACGGAAAATGCAATGTATCCAACAACGGGTAATCTAAACTAACTGTAAGCTCCAGCTATTTACTCCAATGCAGATGTAGTGGAGAATGACAAAACTTAGTAACTCTAGCCTACTCTCAAGTAAAATAAAAAGAAAACTAATTGCAAACCTAACTAATCGCAAACCTAACTAATCCAACCTAACCTACGCAAATTATGATGTTGCGGCTCTCAGCTGTGCCAGAGCGTTCACAGTTGCTATGGAAACCACCTAGCGTCGCAGCCCGTTGCAGCGCGTTGCAGCCAGTGTGAACGGCCCAGTTTTAGAACGTCGCAGCCCGTCTCGTTGCAAGGCGTTGCAAGGCGTTGCAAGGAGTTGCGAGTTGCAAGCCGTTGCAAGGTGAATCTTTGGTCTGAACTGGGCTTTATACACAATGGGCTTGTGGAACCATGACAAATGAGTTGATGAAGATTTTTCTCGAATCAAAATGACATATAATCATACATATTATTATTACATATTATAACATTAAAGACAATGGATAATGTCATTGCCCAAAGTGAATAAAACTCTTATTTCTTAACTATATTATTAACTGTATATATATTAAGATATCCATAAAATTTTCAAATGAACCAAAACGTCACTCTGTATGCATTCATCAAGATCTTTCATAAAGTTTTGAGCCCCATACACCAACCATGCTTTCTGTACTCCAAAATGTTACAGTGCCATCCAGGCAGGGCCGGATTAACAAATCATAGGCCCCTGGGCACAAATGTCTGAAGGCCCCCCCCCCCCCCCCCCCTCCCCGAAAAAAATCAGGAAAAAAAAATTCTATATACTTTTTTTATTATTATTATTTTAACACACACACATAATGACACATAAAGTGTAGCCGGCTTGGTCTTACTCCGCCGACTACTGCGTTGTGTTCAGGTGCATAGATATCACAGGACGCTGCAGTTATTTTAAGACACTTTACTTTTAGTCTCTCAGTGTGTAGATTCCAAACTCTTTTGTTGGCAGGCAAAACATAAACAGACAAAAGAAAAGGACAACTGAAACATATGGGCTACACTACACGACAGAAAAACTAAAACTAGCATAGTAAAAAAGGGAACGCACGAGGTTAGCTATATCTAATCCCAAAACTTACAAAACAGCAAATACATCCCAAAATCAGAATTTTTAATGAATACCCTATTTAATAATACCATGTATAACTATTTTAAGAGTACAAACATTCATAAAAAAAAAAAAAAAAGTTTATTTCGTGTGGTGCCCCCCCACTGGCTGGGAATGGTTGGGGCCCCTGGGCACAGTGCCGTGGGCCCTAATGGTAGATCCGGCCCTGCATCCAGGGCCGGATTAACAAATCATAGGCCCCTGGGCACAAATGTCTGAAGGCCCCCCCCCCCTCCCAGAAAAAAATCAGGAAAAAAAAATTCTATATATTTTTTTTATTATTATTATTTTAACACACACACATAATGACACATAAAGTGTAGCCGGCTTGGTCTTACTCCGCCGACTACTGCGTTGTGTTCAGGTGCATAGATATCACAGGACGCTGCAGTTATTTTAAGACACTTTACTTTTAGTCTCTCAGTGTGTAGATTCCAAACTCTTTTGTTGGCAGGCAAAACATAAACAGACAAAAGAAAAGGACAACTGAAACATATGGGCTACACTACACGACAGAAAAACTAAAACTAGCATAGTAAAAAAGGGAACGCACGAGGTTAGCTATATCTAATCCCAAAACTTACAAAACAGCAAATACATCCCAAAATCAGAATTTTTAATGAATACCCTATTTAATAATACCATGTATAACTATTTTAAGAGTACAAACATTCATAAAAAAAAAAAAAAAAGTTTATTTCGTGTGGTGCCCCCCCACTGGCTGGGAATGGTTGGGGCCCCTGGGCACAGTGCCGTGGGCCCTAATGGTAGATCCGGCCCTGCATCCAGGGCCGGATTAACAAATTATAGGCCCCTGGGCACAAATGTCTGAAGGCCCCCCCCCCCTCCCAGAAAAAAATCAGGAAAAAAAAATTCTATATATTTTTTTTATTATTATTATTTTAACACACACACATAATGACACATAAAGTGTAGCCGGCTTGGTCTTACTCCGCCGACTACTGCGTTGTGTTCAGGTGCATAGATATCACAGGACGCTGCAGTTATTTTAAGACACTTTACTTTTAGTCTCTCAGTGTGTAGATTCCAAACTCTTTTGTTGGCAGGCAAAACATAAACAGACAAAAGAAAAGGACAACTGAAACATATGGGCTACACTACACGACAGAAAAACTAAAACTAGCATAGTAAAAAAGGGAACGCACGAGGTTAGCTATATCTAATCCCAAAACTTACAAAACAGCAAATACATCCCAAAATCAGAATTTTTAATGAATACCCTATTTAATAATACCATGTATAACTATTTTAAAAGTACAAACATTCATAAAAAAAAAGAATAAAAAAAAAAAGTTTATTTCGTGTGGTGCCCCCCCACTGGCTGGGAATGGTTGGGGCCCCTGGGCACAGTGCCGTGGGCCCTAATGGTAGATCCGGCCCTGGTGCCATCAGATTCGAGTCAGCGGGAAAGATCTGAACAGCACAGTAGCCAAACTGCGGCAGAGGAAGCAGGTAATTGTTTTTATTTTATTTTAAATGTTAAGCATACTTAATATATATACTCGGATTCAATTGACTGTGAAATGTATAAAAGTATAAAATATAATTGCTTAATGGACATGTAGTTGAGATTATACTTAGATCATTAACACATCATGCACTTGACATGGTTCCTCCAACTATGGACAAAATAAATCACACCATGGTGCCTTGTGATCTCATTTTGATAAGTTGTGTGACAATACTAACTTTCATTTAACACTTAGTGCAACTGGGACATTGCCTACGTTTGTGATGTGTACACATATAGATTTAGTAGTTCCAGAGCAGAAAGAGAAGCCCCCAGTTATCTCCTATGTTGGGGGATTTTTCCTCTGTGCTTTACCACACCTGCATTGCTGGTAGAGGTCAGGTTAGCCAAACAGTGGTGAAGCAGACAGGCAGGTTTTTTTTTGGTCTAACATGCTGCTGCTAAAGTGTGACCACAACTGGAGCTCAATTTGACATATTGGACCTAAAAAAATTACATATATTGAGTATACTTTTGCCAACACTATTACTAATTGCCTTTTCCTTCTCCTCTTGAAGCTGTAGTGTGCTGCAGTGATGGGTCTGACTTTGAGTCAGACACAGTACACCAGCCTACTAAAAGAGTAGCAGCTCAAGGTAAGGTTGTGTTGTCACATTGCATTACATTTCCATTTTATGTCCTGCTGTCACTGTTTTTGATTATGTGCTATTAATGACGAGAGAAACCAGAATGTTATTAGTTGATGTCTGTCATTGCAGGTTCTTCACTAGCTCCAACAGCTATTTCATCTTTGAAGCGCAGCAAACAAGAAAACGTTGTCTGGAAGCTAAAGCTGGAGAATGCAAAAGAAAAAATTAAGTCCTTGGAGAATGAAAGGGACTTCTTAAGGAACCAACTGTCTGAGGGTAATCGATAATGAAAAATTATTTAAACAAACAGTATTAGGATTTATTGGCATCTGATGGTTTTAAGGCAAAAAAACACACAACAACCCCTACAGATTTTCTCATCTACAATTGCTTGCAGAGTCCACATGTCTTTGCTGAAGTAAACAATTGCATTACGAGTAACAGTCATTTGGCATCAAAACATTTCAATAACCATACCATATAAGACAGGCACCACCAAATGGCGGGCCTGGGCCGGACCCAGACACCACACCATCCTTCAGTCCCGATCAAAAACCCTGAGAGGACAGGCTACTGCCTACTTCTTTCACTGAACAAGAAGAGACAGTGGGGGGGTGGGATTGAGGAGGAAAAACGTTAAATGTGTTCAGGTTGTTTATGTGGGGCCAAGCATTGAATTCGTATCCCTTCTTATTTAACCCTAACCCTCTTTTTTTATTCAACCATTGAAGTCCATGGGAGCCCATAGAACTGTATGTTGAAAAGTAATGAAATTTGGTACACGGTTGTGCAAGGAGGCCATGGCGTGAATTTCATGTTGATTGGCCAAAAGGTAGCACTTTAGCTAACAGGAGGAGGCAGTATATGATGCCAAAGGTGTGCTGCAGAGACCTCATTGTTTACTGTACATTGTATGGCCTGAACAGCCAGGAACTCGCAGATCTTTTCATCCATTATTATTAATTATACACTTTGATACATTTGGGCATAATGTAAAATACTTTTAAGTTTCACTTTTGACTTGTGATGGCAGCTAACAAGTGATGGTCACAGCTAAGGGCTGCATGGCAGTTTAGAAAAAATAGATCGTTTTTGTCTTGCAGCCTCTATTTTCATTAAGGTGGAAGCATCTGATTGTTTGTCTTTTCTATGCCATCCCAAAAATCTAATCACTCTACCCTAAAGTGGGGGAGCCCAGGTGTACATTTAAGTATAAGTATAACGCTAGAATGATTGCGAGTGAGTGATAATTTCACAGCCCTATTGGTAACACTAGTAACATGCTTATCGTCTTGCTTGTTTCAGCTTTGGCGCTTGCAAATAAAGAGGACCAAGTGACAGCAGCGCCCTCCTTGCACGAAAAGAGTATTGAAAAATCCTCTTAATCTTCCTCCTCCACCTCCTCCTCATCCTCCTCCGACAGTTCCACCTCTTCCTCATCATCTTCTTCAGAAAGAGGGAAGAAGAAGAAGAAGAAGAGGAACAACAGCAACAACAAAAAAGACAGCAAGAAAAAAAAAGGGAAGAAAGGAAACAAAAAGAACACCAAGATAGGAAAGAGAGGTACGTTGGCAACCAGGGGACAAGGCGGGGTACATCTGTGGTGTACTACAGTTATCACCTTTGAAATGCCTAACCCAGTCTTTGTTCCAACTTCCAACAAATATTACTGACCACTGTATAAAAAGGAAAAGCCTGCCTACAAA
>NC_079423.1:20253742-20267694 GCF_026213295.1 Gadus chalcogrammus | reverse complement strand
CCAAAAGCTGTGTGCACGTCCAGACGATATAATGAATCACAAAGGACTTCGTCGGGTTCTCCGACGTCTCTGGTTCTTCCACTTCCACATCAATCTGTAGTAGACAGAACCCGCGCGCTGCCTGCTGCCTGCTGCCGGCGCAAGGCACCACCGCCCGGCTGCCCGCTGCCGGGCGGTGGTGCTTCGCGGCGGTGGTGCCTCGCGGCAACCGGCGGCAGGCAGCATGTCGCAGTTCATGTACTTCGATGTCGTTCTGCCATTGCATTCAAAATTCTGTAACTAGCCTGTTACTACGAACTAAGCAACTACCATACACGTATTAGCATTTAGCACTAGCTCAATCACGACTCCTTCAGGATTCTTGTGGGTGGTTACGAACCAACCAAGTGGGCAGGGCCATGAATAATAGTTTGACAACGCTACGTCACAGTGTCACCTTATCCAGATTGGCTCATTTCTTCTGCCTTTTTCCTTTCATTGCCTATTGCATTCAGCAGACAAACTGCATAGATTTCAAACTTACCACAGCTCACAAACTTATTCAGACCCATGTTATTTAACAAACAGGAAAAATTTGATTTTAATGGCATGGGCTCTTTAAGAGGTGAGAATTCTGCACGATACAAGCTTAATAATAAGTTGACACAATGCACTCAACTCAACAGGTCTGAAGGTGAACAGCTCCGAAGCGTACGTGCACTCACACCGCCATCTTGCGCAGCCTCCTGCGTCAAAATGGCTGAACATGAACGTCTAAAAGAATCAACCATCATACCAGATACTTCAATATTGATTGACGTAACGTCTGTTGGCATGACTTTGCTCAGTTTTAAACGTTGTGTACTGGTACACCAGCTCTAGATAAGGGGAAGTGTTGCCTTCCGTACAGTGGCAATACTGTATGCTTCTCATAAATAAAAGCAAAAGGATAGTAGGTGATGGGCATCAAGGAAATAAAGGCATGCAAACTTGAATCTTATCCTACTAAGTTCCGTTTAGTTCTGACTGGTTTCTATCGGATACCTGCAATGAAGAACTCTTAGATTCCCAACCGGCTGTTTCCCAAGTGCACATGAACGGTCGGTGTCGGGAACACGCGTAAGCGTGAGCATCATCACTGGCGAGCCGTCTCGTTATCACCAGGAGAGTAAACGCGCCTTTACTTACTAAAACTCTCCAACCCAACAGAGTGTTCAAAGGACTTTCCTCCGAGCTAAGGTCCGAAACTCCCGGAAACCCTGAGCGTGTTGCAGGCGGCATTAACCTGATAAGTTTGCACCCTTATCGCTAGTTTTGGAAAAAAAACACTCGGGACAGACAGGAATTCTCAAAGCTTTTATTTGTAATAAATCTATACATTTTTCTCCAGCTATGATCGCAAAATTATGTCACAACAAACCTACCAAGTGAGTTTTCAGGAGGTAGGCTGCAAATCTAGAACATTTACGCTATGCCAATTAACACAACAAATAAAATACTGGTAAACCATATTTTACCAAGCAGACTGCCATTAACCTGTATAAATTTCTTCAGTCGGCAGCCGAGTATGGCTCTTAAGTTTGGCCCTTGAAAGAATCGAGGCCAGAATATAAAGGGACCCTATTTGACCACAAGTTGTGAAGTTGATTAGCCATTACAGACTATTCAAAACCTACCCTATTGCTGAATGTACCTGCCAGACTAATCAGTCGACTCTACCAACTGGCAGTTTGATGTAGCTGTTAATATACATCTGGGTGGACACTCCCCTTTGTGATGTCACTAAAGGGAAAGCTCTTGGCATGACTTGTAATGGCCAATCACACTCACCTGGTGGCAAAGTAAGAGCCCTTAACATGCTTATGCAAAACCCTTGAATGGCATTGCTGCACAAATTTGAACATGCAGCATTTAGCCCATGAAATAGAAAAAGATGTCATGTAGGAACGAGAGATTTCAGACACTTTCGGACTCACTCTTCTTGATGAAAGTAGTTTGTGATTACTGATTGTGATTTATTATTATTGAAACAAGTGCCTAGTTGCCAATTAAATGAGGGGCTGCAGAGGATTGAGGTTAGGGTGTGTGGCTTGAGGAAGAGCGATAGGTTGTGGGTGTGATTTGAGGGCATGATTAGTAAAGGATATTGCAATCAGGCTGTTGGTTGTGGCTTGGGGAAGGGCTTATCGATGATCATGTCATTAGGGGGCTGGGTTGTGGAGGATCTTGCAGTTGGGGCATGAATAATATATATTTTTGCAGTTAGGGGTGTGGCTATTGGAGGATATTGTTGTAGGAGTGGAGAGGTGTGGCTGGTGGTTAAAGGGCGTAGCTAGTGGAGGATCTTATGGTAGGGGTGCAGGGGCAGGGCGGAGGTGAATGCGCGGATATCCATGATCATAGTGGTGGTATCCTTCAGCGGCGAGGTGGCAGGGAGGAAGGTGAGCTGGGAAACCTCGCCGTACATGGAGGGGGCGTCGGCCTGACGGCCACACCCGGCTGGCTGTGCTAGGTCGCCCTCAGTTTCTCCAAAGCCCACCACCTGACATTCACACCACGCATATTAATATATGCACACTATAAATAAAAACCAAAAAGTGGAGAAAGTCAAGGGGGTTCTTACATGCACGCTGAGCTTCCTGCTGGCGTCACAGTGATGTTCTCTGAACCAGGAGATCAGCTCCTCCTTGGTGATGAGTTTCAAGGCTTCGATCTGGACGCAGAGGGAGCAAGGAGGCAAGTGTTTGGAGTAGAAGCCCATGAAAAAGGTGAGCTGACAAATTAAGATCAGGCAATGTGCTAACATTGCATGAAAAAGGTCATGGCAAAAGATCAAACTTGCATGCGGCTGTCATCAGGTGGGAGAGCAAGTATGTCAAAAAGGTTTATCTGGCTGTACCCTTATACCTTAGCGCTGTCTTTGGTTGAATACATGCATACGTGTCTATATATGACTAGGTTATTGAATATATGCATACTGGGAATGTGGGAATGTGTCTGTGTGCATCTCCCACCTCTTTATGCAGCCGGTGGAAGACGTACTGCTGGGTGAAGACCTCAAACCAGTGTCTGTCCACCTCCTCCCCCAGATGAGAGTCCTCGCACTCCTTCAGCTTCACCAGCGCCGTCACCTGGGTCTTAAAGGCCTCCTCGCTCAGCGACGCCATTTTTTCACCAAAACCCGCCAGGAACTCCTCAATCTTACCCTCCACGAAGTCAGTGCTGTGGATCAGCATTTTTAAGCATACATTGTTTAGAGTGGGCTTTGACGTTTGGGCGATTATGTTCCTATAATTCATGTCACAGCAGTTTGGTGGTAGAAAGTGATACCAGGATATAAAGCAGTGGTTCTCAACCTTTTTTGAGCAATAGCCCCCTTGACCTTACTCTGATCCTCTGCCGCCCCCCCCCCCCCCCCCAGTAAAAAGTAAGTAGTAAATAGGCTATATCCATTACCAACCCCACTCACACTCGTGCTATATTGCATAAATAAAAAAAATTGCCCATTTCTGTGCCGTTTTGGTTACATATGGAATTATAAGAAAATGTCCTTATGAGCCTGTTTTATTAGTAAGCAGATTTAGCCCTTATAAGCAATAGGAGGCTGGTTGGATAAGAAAAAAAAACGACCACATCAGCAGGCTACAAGACGTGTAATTTTATCATGGACACATCACGTGAACAACATATGCATATCACCTGAATAATCAAGTGAATAACAGTTAACTATCAAACCATTCAGGATACAGATCGCACAATATATATTTTGTATTTGAAATGCCACAGTCTTTTCGTAGAGTCTACTCTCAGAGCAGCTGGAACTGAACAACAGCAAGAGGAAGGAGGAAAACGGGCTATGAAACAAAATTTGTGAGAGCCCTGTGCTTGATGGCCCACTGCCAGCGTCTTGACTTCTGGACATTGTGAGGTCAATCCATAATTGATGTAATTGACATTGTACTGGCGGCACTTTTTCTTGCTATCCGCCATGTTAGATTGTGTTTTGTTGGTTATTGAACTGTTGAAAAATATTTGAAAACCATGGAAGTTTAAAATAAAAAAAACAAAATCTTTTTTGAAATCTCTCACCTTCCCAGCGCCCCCCTAGGTTGTGCGAGCACCCCCGTTGAGATTCCATGATATAAAAAATGTACATTTTCCATGTTGGATTATTTAAAGGTGCCATGGCATGAAAATCTCACTTTATGAGGGTTTCTAACATAAATATCAGTTCCCCTAGCCTGCCTATGGTCCCCAAGGGGCTAAAACTTGCATTCGGTGTAAAACGAGAACTAGGTGTTCTGCTCGCCTTTGAAAAGGCGAGCAGAACAGATATTGGTGGCCACCAGTGGCCACCAGTGTGGCCACTGGTGGCCAAAGCGCAAGAAGAAGGGAAGGCTGCTTACTAGAGTTGGCTCCTCCCAGAGACTAGTCACTACGCCATTCGTTTCAATGGGAATCAATGGGAAGAGGCTCAAGCACGCTGATTTGGAATGTGGTTTCCTATGTCGTCACAATGCAGTAAGCTCCTCCCCTTACTCTGCCTGGCCCGCCCAGAGACTTGGCCCGCCAATGCAATAATATCTGTCTGCGTCCTGCAAGACGGAGGCGTAACTTGTAGTAGGAGGCGCAACTTGTAGTCGGAGGAGGCGTAACTTGTAGTAGGAGGCGTAACTTGTAGTCGGAGGCGTAACTTGTAGTCGGAGGCGTGTCTAGTACTTTTCTAAATCACAGAAGTGATCTGTATGTAGCAGAGGTGCATAAATTACCGCAACTCAGACCTCAAATATTAGGCCTTAGATAAAAATAATGCACCCGACCCGCTCATTTAAAAATATGCTCTTGATTAGCTTAATCTTGATATGCTCTTGATTAGCTTAATCATAGCCTTACTTGAAACTGACATCCCTGAGTCATATGCATTTAAGAAAAGAAGCCTATTACAATTTTACAATGACATGTAATGCAAATAGCAGTTTAACGTGGGGAACCTGCTTAAGTTTAGCCTACTTAATCCCTTTATACCTTTAACAAAAAGACTGCAGATTAATAATTCAAAGAATTAGACAGCAGATTAATAATCCAAATAATTTTATTGAATACATATTGTTATTGATCGCGAGATAGAAAACAATATTCATGAGATAGAAAAAAATGAATTAAAAATGAATTAAAATAAATATTATTGATAGAAACAAGACAAGAACAATGTCACTAACATGAGGAAAGTTATGAGAAAGCCTTCATATTATAGCGTTCACATTACAAGCCCTCATTTTATATATATTTGCCAGTCTTCAACACATGGATTTCTCAGGTACGTCATCACTGTTGCACTGTGCAAACTCGGGGCAGAAAGAAGCAAGCAACATCTACTAGCCTGTACAGTATAGAGTATTTTGTGACTGTTCAGTGTGCATCTCAAACGTGTGCATCGAACTAACTTCACCGAGGTGGCGAAAGCTGGGGTTTCTTCCAACGTTAAAACAGTAGGCCTAAGCGTTCGAACATTTCGTAAAGAATGTTAAACAGTATCACAACCACAAGTAGTCTGCCCTAGTTCTAGAGTTCATTAAGCTTGTAAAAACAAAAAAAAATTCTTGTTAATCCACTTCTTTTTACTTACCGACATGAATATCTGAAGATCCGACTTCAAGAAAGATCTCGTGTTAACCGTGATTTACAAGGCTTTTTTTTTACCGCGAAAAGAGAAGATCTCGCGTGGACCGCGATTTAGAACAGTACAAGTTATGCCTCCTAGTACAAGTTACGCCTCCTACTACAAGTTACGCCTCCGTCTTGCAGGACGCAGAAAGACCCTACTCCGCCAATGAGACACGACCGTGCTAGCGCCACTTGTGTTTGTGTGTGTGTGAATACACACACTGTAACGCAAGTGTTTCTTGTCGGTTCTTTGACGTCTCTTGTATTTCCACAACAAGACTGTAGTGGGGGTTATCTCAGCCATGGTTGAGAAGGAATTGGGGGAAAGGAACTTTGACTTTGACTCCCTGAAGTACATGAACTGTGACATGTCGCCGGTTGCCGCGAGGCACTACCGCCGCGAAGCACCACCGCCCGGCAGCGGGCAGCCGGCAGCGCACGGTTCAGTCTACTTCAGATTGATGTGAAAGTGGAAGAACCAGAGACGTCGCAGAACCCGACAAAGTCTTTTGTGATTCATAATATCGTCTGGAGGCGCACACAGCTTTTGGCAGTGATAATATGTATTATATGATATAGATATCTATTCTATGATATTTTTTGGATATAGAGCTCCAGAAACTGAACACGTCGGACTCTCGTCTCTGGTATTTCTACAACGAGACTCGTAGTGGGGGTTATCTCTGCCATGGTTGAGAATGAATTGGGGGAGAGGAACTTTGGCTTTGACTCCCTCAAGAACATGAACCACGACATGGAGGAGAAAGGGATTGTTGGCGGCGAATGTCTCCCGCTTGAGCCCCGCTTCCTGCTACCGAGGGGGCGCTGCAGGAGGCGGAATTGCCTAAGCGCTGCCCTGCAACAATCCCTTTCTCCTTCTTGTCGCGGTTCAGTCTACTTCACATTGATGTGAACGTTGAAGAACCAGGAACGTCAGAGAACCCAACACGGTCGTTTGAGATTCATAATATCGGCTCACACAGCTTTTGGCCGTGATAATATATATTATGTGATATAGATATCTATGTAGGCTATATGATATTATTTAGATATAGAGCTCCAGGACTTACAGAACATGGCTAAAGGCTGTGTGTGCCTCGCCATTGCGATACATCCACTGTAAACAGAGCGCATGGTACCGTGGCTGCAAGCTGCTCAGGGCCACACACCCACCCTCCTCCTTGACCCGCCTCGCTCCTCCTCATTTGCATTATAGCTAAAGACACCAAAACAGCACATTTGGGGGAAGCTCAATGTGCGACTGGCTCGGAGTGGCTATAACTCTGCACCACGGCTGAATTTCGGGAACGTCTTTGAATACTGTGTTGGTGGCCCACTAATACCTATATTAAAGCATCCATAAAATAGCATGTCATGGCACCTTTAAGAAGAACAGAACTTTCTTATCTGGCAAAGCCACAATGGAAATGGGAAGCGGTTTAATGGATAGGCGACAGTTTTATTGCTGTGCCCCCTGCAGTCAACACTACGCAACTACACATTGCTTTGCTGTTGGCAACAACATACAATATAGCATAAACAGAAGCTTCAGGTTATAATTCAAACGTTTCTGTGTGAGTGAGAGAGAGAATTGTGATGTAGTCAGACCTGGTTTTGCTAAGCATCTGAGACTCGACTCACCTGTACTTTGTGGCCTGCGTTTCAACAGTGACCGAGTAGCCAAGTACTCCAGAGGTGTTCCTGCAGCTGGGGTACACCTGATACCTGTAGGGTCAAAAGGTTCCGGTGTTCTGTTAATTATTCACAGTCATTTTGTGTAGTCCATATAGATTGATTTGGAGGTGGTGTCATGGTTGGAGCTGGAGAAAAAGCTCACCCTAGCATCTCTTTAGTCCTCAGGAAGTCAAAGCAAGGCTCCTCCATGTGCATCTGAAAACAGAGGTCAGGGGTTGTCAGTGTCACCAACACTGCTTGTTTGACAGTTGACTCACAGTCACAAGGATAAGCACCTTTCACTAACTGATTAAATTAGATTACACTTCATTGCTTTTCAATTTTTTCAGGAGATCACATTCCATACACAGAAAAGGGAGGGAGGTACCCACCACCAGCAGCTCCATCAGAGTATGTTCACGTAGGTTCTTCAATCCAGACTGAAACAGAGGGAAAATATACATACATTCAGTCATTAAACACAGACATTCATCCATTTACATTCTCATCCCAATTCCTGCGAGTACTCTATCCTAACAGGTAGAAGCCATTACAGTACTGGACAAACGGCACCCTTGGTGGTATTAGTCAGTACATGACCAGGTAGTAGTCAGTGGTACCCTACAAAGTATAATTTGCAGCCTAACAGGTATTAACCAGCACCCTACCTGGTAGTATACGGTGACCTCAGAGTTGGCATCTCCCTTGTTGAAGGACTTTATCTTACACAGGTGATGTTTCTCGGGGATCTCCAGCACGCGGAACAGCACAGGGACCTCTATTGCCAGCGGGTGGAACTGCAGCTTGCTGTCAACAGGAGAGACAGAGAGAAGATAGCATGAGCCACCACACTCACAACCCTGACATCCATGTCAATGCGATGCTGTACCAGTTTAACTTAAACACAACTCAACCATTCGATGTGTTTCTTTAGGGAAAGGGAATTCTAAGTCTAGCAGGGGATGCGATAGATCGGAGCAGTCTGAACAGGGAACAGAATACAAGACCTAATACTTACTTTGTTAAGTACTGCAGGATCTGTTTGGACTCCTGTGTAGAGAAGAGAGGAGGTCATCCCCATGCTTCAACCCTCCACACCAACTCACCACATGTGTGTGTGTGTGTGTGTGTGTGTGTGTGTGTGTGTGTGTGTGTGTGTGTGTGTGTGTGTGTGTGTGTGTGTGTGTGTGTGTGTGTCAAGGTTGGATATTTACAGTTTTCAATAATGGCTTTTTATGCCCCCTTGTAATACTCTTGTGGATTTGTTAACCATTTCCTGGGCAATTTTATCAAATGTGGAAGCATTTGTTATTTTCCATGTTTAATGACGTACAATATTCAATTTCTTCAATCCAAAAGAAATCCTTGCATATCCTTTGCAAATACAGGGGTCAACTGATTCTCAAAACCAATGAGTAAATCAAATTATTTTTTAGCCACAAAAATACTCTGAGCCCCCGTTAATCCTGACCCGGGTGTGTGTGTGTGGTAGTGTGCTAGTGTTCTGACCGTGCTGGTGAGGTTTCCCTGCACCAGACCCTCAGCGTACAGCTGCTCCTTCAGCTCTCTGCTGAAGGCCAGCAGGTCCTCCACGCTCACCCCCTCCACCAGGGCCTGGTACTTCTGTACAAGGGACCAGCGGCTGGGCTCCAGAACCAGCAGACGCACGTCTCTGGAGAGGCGGGGAAGCAAAAAAAATCAAAAGGAAAATGAGGAATGAGGAAATAAGGAATAAGGAAATAATAGAGCATAAGAGAGTGAACTCATGAGTGTGTGCACGTGTGTACCTGGCAGAGATGGGACAAAGTCACTGTTTGGCAAGTCCCAAATAAGTCAAGTCTTAACAGTCAAGTCCGAGTCAAGCCCAAGTCAAGACAGAGAAAGGCAAGTCGAGTCAAAGTCAAAGTAACACCAAAGCCAAGTCCAAGTCCTGAATCTATTTTTACCTAATGATGTCATCATTAGGCTATTGATCATAATTTCAACATATCACTCTAATGTACAGTGTCATTTCTTATCAATAAAGTTATAATATGTTCATTGTTTCTGTCTTCAAATGTGTTATGATATGCGCATGCGCTGAAATCTTATGTTGTGTCAGAGGGCAAGTGAGAGTAGACGGTGGATTTGAATTGTTTTAGTAGGCTACAGAAGGCACCACTGTAACCCTAAAGTTGGTAAAGCTGTGCCTTGACTAGTGTGGCATATGAGCTATGTATGGATGTCTGAAAGGACTGCTTGAGTGGATTTCTGTTACAGTATGCCACAATTTTCCTTAAAGGTCCCATGACATGAAAATCTCACTTTATGAGGTTTTCTAACATAAATATGAGTTCCCCTAGCCTGCCTCAACCATGGCCTGCTTGTCGCGGTTCAGTCTACTTCACATTGATGTGGACGTGGAAGAACCAGGAACGTCGGAGAACCCAACGCTGTCGTTTGAGATTAATAATATCGGCTCACACAGCTTTTGGCCGTGATAATATATATTATATGATATAGATATCTATGTAGGCTATATGATAATATTTAGATATAGAGCTCCAGGACTCCCGTGTGTTCTAGAATATTTACAGAACACAGCTAAAGGCTGTGTGCGCCTCTCCATTGCGATACATCCACTGTAAACAGAGCGCATGGTACCGTGGCTGCAAGCTGCTCAGGGCCACACCCCCGCCCTCCTCCTTGACCCGCCTCGCTCCTCCTCATTTGAGGAGGAGCGAGGCCAATAGCTACAGACGCCAAAACAGCGCATTTGGGGGAAGCTCAATGTGCGACTGGCTCGGAGTGGCTGTAACTCTGCACCACGGCTGAATTTCGGGAATGTCTTTGAATACTGTGTTAGTTGCCCACTAATACCTATATTAAAGAATACATAAAATAGCATGTCATGGGACCCTTAAGGAAATTTTCCTTACCTTCCGCCTGTGTCTTCAGTAGTAGAAGCTGAAGTAGTAGTAGTAGCAGCTGATGTAGTAGTAGTAGTAGCTCTGGTAGTAGTTTAAGTAGTAGTAGTAGATGTAGTAGTTGTAGTAGCTGAAGTAGTAGTAGTAATAGCTGAAGTAGTACAGGGTATCTGCAGGTTTCAGCAAGTCAAATTTAAGACTTTTTAAGACCTTTTTAATACCACCTTGAATGAAATTTAAGACCTTAAACCTGCGATGGTAGGGGGGATCCCGCTGTATTACAACCCAACCATAGCATGTGTGTCACTCAATGAGACTCATTCAAGTTTACTTTCTGTCTGTTTATTGAACATAAAGTGATACTCCAGGGCTCCAGACTAACTTTTTCCTTGGGTGCACTGGTGCGCCTACATTTTTAATTTGGGTGCACCAGCACGTATTTATGGTGCACCCAAGTTGTAAGTTGTTGAGAGGGGGGTGACAGCGTCTGGGCCCCCGGGCAGCTGCACCGGTTGCACCGTCGATATTTACGCCACTGATTAATAATATTTTCACCATTAAATAAATGCCTTCAGTAAGACCTGGGGGGTATACCACGAACCTCGTTGAACATACCCAGGCTTTCTTGGGAAAACCTGGCTCGACAGAGTCGCAACTCGCAATCACAGTTAAATGTTACCACGACGCTCACTTTAGATTCAATTAGTTGACCCAGGTTATCCGCTTTAGGTTCAATCATGGACATAATAAGGGTTCAATGCGCGTTTACATAAAAGGGGCGTTTCTCGCGTCATTTGACTCACCCTTATGCAAAATAAATCGCGCAAGAGCGGTGTATTTCATCCAAGGCGAGCAATGTATTATTATGAACTCCTACGAGGAATTCAAAGTTCAAATCACAGCCAAGGGGAACACGGTTGCCCATAATATGGCTAGGGTGGCGCGCTGGCAAAAATAGCCGACCGTGTTAATTCGTAAGAGAAAAAGATTCTGCATATTGTCTAAAAAATATTATGTATCATCATCCCTTTTACCCCCATATATGTGGGGCCCCATGAATTGCGAGCCCAAGTACCGGGAATGCACTCGATCTCCGACCCAATATCGGACGTGCACGTCAAGTTGCTTGCTTTTAGTGGCGTGGTTCAACGTCTCAAATATCAAAACAAAATCAGCCTTGTTGACGCTGCAGATTAGCTCGTTTCGGATGAAAGGCGCTGGTCCGAAGCGAGTTATATACGCCGTTTTGTCCCTTCCAGCAGTAAAGGTGCTCGCGATTTGAGAGTCAGGGAACATCAAACCGAAGAGATCTCCTATCCCCTCATTCGAGTTGTAGGACTGGTGCTTGACCACTGTGTTTAGAATCCACAACACCTCCGCTTTCAGTGTTGGTGTCGCACCAAATGCTACCCTCAGGTCAGTGCTAGCAGCGCGGACCGTCTGCGGCGGTGGCGCCGGGGCAGAGATGCAAAACGTAGAAATGGCTGGGGTCTGAGTGTGGCTCCTGGCAGAGGTTTTATGTTTTTGGCTCTGCATATGGCTGACGACAGCCTTAATCCCCATGGTGCCGAGCTTGAATGTAGGCTACTTTTGTACGGAATGCATCTGGCCTGTTCTGGGTTGGCAACGGACGCTAGACAACCTCGGAAACGGACGTCTTCCAGCCAACTGACGTTGAACTTGCATTTACCCACTGTTGCAGACTAGCTAGCAAGCGCGCAGACATCCGTTTATATATGCAGCTAGCAAGAAAGTAGCCTCTCGTACATCTCCTTCCCGAAAAGTCCCGCGAGAAAAAAAAAAATTAAATAACCCTGCCCCGACAAATTTAAGACCTCCGAGTTATAAATTTAAGACCAGCATATGACATTTTTGACGAATTTAAGACTTTTTAAGGCCTTAAATTTAGAAAAATGAATTTAAGACTTTTTAAGACTTTTAAGACCTCCGCGGACACCCTGGTAGTAGTAGTAGCTGAATTTGTAGTACTAATGGTTGTAGTAGTTATGGTAGTAATGGTATTCTCTTTAAGAGAATAGCGTAGCCGGTGCGTGATTAAAAGTAGCCTGATAGGGTGGTAGAAAACGCCCGATCTGGCAACACTGCCTGAACGTCCTTAAAATGTAGCCCAATAGTGCGGTAAAACCCGCACAATCTGGCAACACTGCTGAACATCCTCACGCTCCAGCGCCAACGTTATCAATGAAACCAAATGAAACTAAGCCGATATGAAACTTAAACTGTGATTCTGAAGAAAGCATAAATGATGTCAAAATTCTGTTTTGATATTATTGAAGATACGAGTGTGTAAATTTGTTAAATTGTTTTAACAAAAAAATGATTTACTTACGAACGATGTCTTAAGTGTCAGAGGCTGGCCAGACGGCTTCAATGGGACCAACTCAAAACGCAGCCGATATAAAACTAAAACTGTTATTCTGAATAAAGTATAAAGTTTGTTTTGATATTATTGAAGATACAAGTGTAGATTTGTCTTCGCTCGCTGACGGTCATTTCATCTTCACGTTCTTTGGTGTCTAGCCCTCCAGGCGGGAAATAAGTTAGTTAGTTATATCTAAAACAATAAATGTTTTTGACTCAAGACATGTCGAGTCATTACAAGTCAAAGAGGCAAAGTCCGAGTCAAGTCTCAAGTCAATAGCAGTCAAGTCTAAGTCGAGTCGCAAGTCATGCGTAATTTTCTCAAGTCGAGTCTGAAGTCATCAAAATCATGACTCGAGTCCAAGTCATGTGACTCAAGTCCACATCTGGTACCTGGCCAGGCGCTCTGGGTTGATGAGGATGTTGAAGTAGGTCTTCTTCATCTGCTGGAAGAACATAGAGAAGACCTCTTCTTCTACGATGAAGTCCGCCAGGTGGTCCACGAGGAGCTCCAACAGCAGCTGGACACACACACACACACACACACACACACACACACACACACACACACACACACACACACACACACACACACACACACACACACACACACACACACACACACACACACACACACACAGTTTACAAGGTTTGGGGACATTTATAAAGTGCTGTTCCAATGATTACCTCATCTTTTTATGTTTGGGTTTGTGTTACTACGTGTGCAAAATGTGCATCTCTCAGAAAATGTCTAGAGTCATTAGTGTCTAGAGTTTGAACTTGAACACACTTAAGTGTGTGTAGGTGTCTACCGGCAGCTTGTGGTTGAAGCCCTTGAGCCTGAGCAGCAGGCCGTGCTCTGCAGCCACAAGCTTGTATTCCAGCTGGGCCACCTGGGCCTGGTAGGCGGGCTCGGCCAGGTTGTGGGCGAGGATGTTGACAAACAGGTCGAACAGGACCAGGCTTGGGGGCGGGGTGGACATGTTACTTCTAGCATAGTCAAAACATTAACAGCTGCACATAGAAATGGGAGCCAAGATCCATTGCCTTTATATAATATAGTCATTTAGATCTAGACATGTTAAGATAAACTGTATTTGTGGCATAAACTATCAATAATTGTTTACGTTCATGTCCTTACTACTCATTGTATAAGTAGATATTTTCTCTGACATTTACGTCGATTTTGCATGTTATTCAAAATGATCGATCAATGGTCACATTCTCTCCACTCGCTAAATGTAAGGGTTTTACCTCTTGGGGCTCTTCTGAATGACCGGGGACACCAGGTGGAAACGGACATATGCTGAAAGACAAGATGAACCATGAAATTTGCAGAAGAACAAC
>NC_079423.1:20191242-20248742 GCF_026213295.1 Gadus chalcogrammus | reverse complement strand
CTTTAGACCCCATGATATGGGAACACTCGGCATGTGATAACATGTGCATGATTTCAAGCTTCTTGTGTTGCCCCTCGGGCAAAATAAGGGGAACTTGGAAACGTATAACAAAAGGGCTTATGTTATCAGAAGGGTTAAGCAGAGATCTGCAGGGAGAGCTCAGTCTGTTTTTGGGTGTTCTGCTGTTGGTGTGGTGTCGTGTGCTCTGCTCTGCTCTCTTCTGCTCTAAAAAACTGGCCTACATAGCAATAGATTTTCATCTTAAGGACTCTGATACCGCCGCGCTCGGTTCAGACTCTTTTCTTTTTAGTGGTGATCCTCGGAAAAATCCCTTCCCCGAGACCCGCTCGGGAAACGTTGGTGGTTTTAGAAAGAATCCACTTCATTATTAGTTTAGTCTTAAAACCCCTTCCCCGAGACCCGCTCGGGAAGCGTTGGTGGTTTTAGAAAGAATCCACTTTATCATTAGTTTAGTCTTAAAACCCCTTCCCGAGACCCGCTCGGGAAGCGTTGGTGGTTTTAGAAGGAATCCACTTCAGCATTAGTTTAGTCTTTATTGGGCCCCGGAGAAACCTCTTCCCCGAACCAGTCGGAAAAGCGTTGATGGTTTGAGAAAGGAATCCTCGGAGAAACCCTTCCCCGACCCGCTCGGAAAGTGTTAGTGTTTTGAGAAGGAATCCGCCTTAACCTTAATTAGTTCCCCCCCCCCCCCCCCTTTACAGCGCTGCCTACCCTTCCTAACCCTCAATTAGGATCCCCTCTTAGATTTAGCATAGTTTGGTTAAAATCCTGTCCACCTTACATCTAATTTCTTCTTCTTTTATTGTCTTTTCTTTTCAAATCTATACTCGGTTGTAAAAGTTATTGTGTTTATTGGACCTAAAAATAAATCTACCTGACTACATTTGTAGTAGGTTAACTCAATCATTCGAGTCCTTTTCCCTGTCGACTCCTCGACACAGGCAAAGCAGAACGACGCGCTCTCCCAGCTGATCCCCTCACGGTAAGTGGCGCATAGTACAAGCAATGGTTGATTGTGACTGACGTGTATAGAGGGAGACAAGGCAGAGACGTAAAAGAGGTTTTGTTAATTAACAAGGCAAAAAGATAGATCATTGTTTCGAATTCGTATTAAAGTAACTGTTGTGAAGGGACTTAACAGAGTGACCTGGGTCGGACCGGGTTAAGACTGAGCCGAGCCGGGCCGAGCGCCTCCGTGAAACCGACGAACCACGGAAACAAGTGGGTCTCGACCTAGGTTGGTCCCGGGGAGCGTGCGTGCGACACCCAGACACACACACACACCTCTGCGGAGCGGTGTGTGTCGTACGCAATAGTTCCTATAAATCACTGCACGTGCGGTGCGAACACTCGCCAATACATACATATATACCAGTGGCGATTTCTCTAAGACTGCAAGGGAAGCTCAGCTTCCCCTAAAATTTCGAACATTAAATTGTCAAATATGTATTGTTGTGTTAACATTTCATTGACTACAAATTCGTTAAAATACGTTCAAGTTCGATAAGAATCTTATCCAAGACTGACTCGATTTTGTTAACTTCTCATACATTCCCGTAATGTCAATGCATTAGACCGTAGAAGCCGAGCGTCCATTCACTTCAATGAGACTGCATGGAACAGTTTTTTTCATTGCCTCGAAACTCGACGGTCATTGGATAAATGCCCAGATTTGTCCCGCCCCCGGACGCTCAGCGTCTCTGGGGGTGGATGGAGCAGTGGGCTGGCCTGGGCTAGCCTGGACGCTGGGCTTCCGCGTTATGATTGGAGGATCAGTCGAAAGTCTGAATCACTTTTTGATTGACAGCTATTTTGAGATATACACAGTCACTTCACTATCTGAGTTCAGTGACAGTCCCATCGCGGATTTTACAAGTGAAGTCTAATGACAAACTGCAACACATTTCTTGGTATTTGCTTGGCGAAATTGCTTCCATTATTAATTTAACAGGGTCACAGACCATTTTCTTGAAAAGGAACGGAGGGCCGAATTGAGGTATAAATAAATTGACAACTATTTTGATGTAGGCAAAAAATGAGCTTCCCCTCTTTAAAAGACCAGCAGCCGCCACTGATATATACATACATACATATATATATACACACACATATATATATATATATCAGTGGCGGCTGGTAGTTTTTAAAGTGAGGGAGGAAGGACTGCGCGCTTGGTTGCCATTGGCCTGCTTGCACTGTTGGTGTATGGTGGCATAAGAATGTGAGACTCAAGTTGTTTCAGGGTGTTTTGGTGAACTACAAAATAGTAGGGCGGGATAGTTATGTGAATAAATTTGATACAAAGCCACCAGTGGCATCACTGTAATTTGAAAGCTGGTGGGCAGCATGTCTTTGAAATGGACCACAAGGGCAGAAGGAAAGGATGCAAAGCCCATTAGTCAAATCAGGCCTACTATTGATTTGTAAAAGTAAATAAAAAAATCTGGGCCTATTTTTTGCCCTCAATGACTGAAGCTATTGGTTGTAATTTAGCTATGTTTATTTTCAGTCACAATTGTTTTAAGAAAAGACTGACCAAAAGTGATGCCAATTAAAATGCATCATGCTCTGAATCATTCACCCGTTCCACACCATTTCCACAATATCAAACAGAACGGTCAGAGTAACAAACTAGTAAAAGAACGAGAACATTATTCTAGATTCAACCTGATCTATAGGCATGGTGCCTAGCAAGGAAAGTCGCATAGCAGCACAAACGTGAACTTGACACTAGTGGTGGCGTTTGGTTGCCCTATCAAGATTTTTGACATCAGGGAAACCATGAACAGCCCACGTTGGAGATTTGCCATTATTCATTAGCAAACAGAGCCAGGATTACAGTCGATTGCTATTAATGCTACCAGTAAGCCATGAGTACCTAGCAAACCATGTAGCACCCACAACACAGACGTTGCCATTACTTTTGGTGATCTCGATTTTGCAAAGTGGTCTACCTTTTTCTTTGGTCGCTAACTTAGCACTGTCAATGAATGGAATGCTTTGTGTAATTAAACATGAACAATGTCCTCTGTTTCCAATGTTTCCATTGTACACTTTATTCGCAAATGTTAGAATCTCGTTATCCTTCAGATGATTTCACCTGCTTTGCGTCTCCACACACACACACGCACACATATGTATATACACACATATATGCACACACACACACACACACACACACACACACACACACACACACACACACACACACACACACACACACACACACACACACACACACACACACACACACACACACACACACACACACACCTGGCACTGGGCAGATCCAATAGTTTAGTACAACGGACACTAGGGATGGGCCGATAGTCGATTCTATCGACGATAGATGGATTCCATCGTCGATCGTCTTAAGTAGCCGATAATTATATTTTAATAATTAATTTTAAAAATACAAATTATTATTATTTTTTTTTTTTAAAGCGCTGTGGTAGCTATTTTTTCAACTTAAAAAGCCCCGCAAATTGTAATTGAAATTAACTGGCACCGGTGGAAAACATACTATGTAGCGCTGACCTGCCGTATTCACTCACTGCTGCGAGAGGAGAGGGGCTCGAAACCTACCGGTCTGCTCGCACGGCGAAATGACATCACACCCCGCTGCACCATTTCCGGGTCACAGCTGTGGTACATGAGCTGTGTTCGAAATCGTTCCCTATTCACTCACTCACTATTCCCTATAGTGTTCATGATATAGTGCACTACATAGGGAACGTACAAACGAGAATTCGGACACTACGCTGAACATTTCTAAACGTCATTTGCGTCAGTAAATGCGCCGGGTATTTGTGTGACGCAGACAGATGCGCCCAGATTGTGTAAACAAACCGGGCACTCTAGAGGAAAGCTGGAGGTTGTATTGATGTTGAATGTTACATTTCCTTGAACAAGGTTTTTCTTATTAATTTTGAATGTTTCATTTTGTTTCACCTCTCCTGGAACCGTCACCTTATCGTGGTGGAGAGGTTTGCGTGTCCCTGTGGACCTGAGAGCTGTGTTGTCTGGAGCCTTGTGCTCCTGGTAGGGTCTCTCATGGCAGAGTGGTCTCAGGTGAGGGGCCAGACTAAGAATGGTTCAAAAAAACTCCAATGAATAACGGAAAAAGAGGAGATGTGACCCGGCCCGGAGGAAGCCTGGGGCCCCCGTCTGGAGCCAGGCCCAGACGGAGGGCTCGATGGCGAGCGCCTGGTGGCCGGGTTTGCCACGGAGCCCGGTCGGGCACAGCCCGAACAAACTACGTGGCACCCCCTCTCTCTTCATCCCATGGACCCACCACCTGTGGGAAGACCCGTTGGGGTCGGGTGCGCAGCCACATGGGTGGCAGCGAAGGTCAGGGGTCTCGATGGACCAGACCCGGGCGGCAGAAGCTGGCTCTGGGGACGTGGAACGTCACCTCGCTGTGGGGAAAGGAACCGGAGCTTGTGAGGGAGGTGGAGCGCTATAAGTTAGATCTGGTGGGGCTTACCTCCACGCACAGTCTCAGCTCTGGTACCGTACTCCTGGATAAGGGTTGGACTCTATTCTTCTCCGGAGTTGCCGAGGGCGTGAGGCGCCGGGCGGGTGTGGGGATACTCATAAATCCCCGGCTGAGCGCCGCGGTGTTGGAGTTTACCCCGGTAGACGAGAGGGTCGCCTCCCTGCGCCTAAGGGTTGTAGGGGGGAAAACTCTGACTGTTGTTTGTGCGTATGCACCAAACAGCAGCTCAGAGTACTCGGCCTTCTTGGAGACCCTGAATGGAGTCCTGTATGGGGCTCCAGTAGGGGACTCCGTAGTTCTGCTGGGAGACTTCAACGCCCACGTGGGCAACGATGGAGACACCTGGAGAGGCGTGGTGGGGAGGAACGGCCTCCCTGATCTAAACCCGAGCGGTCGTTTGTTATTGGACTTCTGTGCTAGTCATGGATTATCCATTACAAACACCATGTTCGAACATAAGGGTGCTCATAAGTGTACCTGGTACCAGAGTACCCTAGGCCGAAGATCGATGATCGAGTTCGTGATCGTGTCATCTGATCTGAGGCCGCATGTTTTGGACACTCGGGTAAAGAGAGGGGCGGAACTGTCAACCGACCACCATCTGGTTGTGAGTTGGATCAGGGAATGGGGGAAATTTCCGGATAGACCTGGTAAGCCCAAACGAGTAGTGCGGGTGAACTGGGAACGTCTGGAGGAGGCCCCTGTCCTAGGTATTTTCAACTCACACCTCCGGCGGAGCTTTTCTGGCATTCCTGTGGAGGTTGGGGGCATTGAGCCGGAGTGGGCGGTGTTCAAAGCCTCCATTGCTGAAGATGCGGTGGCTAGCTGTGGCCTCAGGGTCTTAGGCTCCTCAAGGGGCGGTAACCCTCGGACACCGTGGTGGACACCGTTGGTCAGGGAAGCCGTCCGACTGAAGAAGGAGGCCTTCCGGGATATGATATCCTGGAGGACTCCTGACTCGGTTGCAGGGTACCGACAGGCTCGAAGGGCTGCAGCGGCTGCCGTGTCGGAGGCTAAGCAGCGGGTGTGGGAGAAGTTCGGAGAGGCCATGGAGAAGGACTTTCGGTCGGCACCAAAGTGTTTCTGGAAGACTATCCGGCACCTCAGGAGGGGGAAACGGGGAACCATCCAAGCTGTGTACAGTAAGTATGGGACTCTGTTGACCTCAACTGAGGAGGTCGTCGGACGTTGGAAGGAACACTTTGAGGAACTCCTGAATCAGAATAACACGCCCTCTATGTTGGAGGCAGAGCTCGAGGTTGATGGTGTTTCGTCGTCAATTTCCCTGGTGGAGGTCACTGAGGTAGTCAAACATCTCCGCAGTGGCAAAGCCCCAGGGATTGATGAGATCCAGCCAGAAATGCTAAAGGCTCTGGGTGTTGAGGGGCTGTCATGGTTGACACGCCTATTCAACATCACGTGGGAGTCGGGTACAGTGCCAAAGGAGTGGCAAACCGGGGTGGTGGTTCCCCTGTTCAAAAAGGGGGACCAGAGAGTGTGTGCCAATTACCGGGGTATCACACTTCTCAGCCTCCCTGGTAAAGTCTACTCCAAGGTGCTGGAAAGGAGGGTTCGGCCGATCGTCGAACCTCAGATTGAAGAGGAACAATGCGGTTTTCGCCCCGGACGTGGAACTACGGACCAGCTCTTCACTCTCGCAAGGATCCTGGAGGGGGCCTGGGAGTATGCCCATCCGGTCTACATGTGTTTTGTGGATCTGGAGAAGGCGTATGACCGGGTCCCCCTGGAGAAACTGTGGGAGGTGCTGCAGGAGTATGGGGTAAGGGGGTCTCCTCAGGGCCATCCAATCTTTGTACTCCCAAAGCGAGAGCTGTGTTCGTGTTCTCGGCAGCCAGTCAGTTTCGCTCTCAGTGGGTGCTGGTCTCCGCCAGGGCTGCGCCTTGTCACCAATCCTGTTTGTGATATACATGGACAGGATATCGAGGCGTAGTCGTGGTGGGGAGGGGTTGCAGTTCGGTGGTCTGAGGATCTCGTCACTGCTTTTTGCAGATGATGTGGTCCTCATTGGATCATCGGCCTGTGACCTTCAGCACTCACTGGATCGGCTGGCGGCCGAGTGTGAAGCGGCTGGGATGAGGATCAGCACCGCTAAATCTGAGGCCATGACTCTTAGCAGGAAACCGGTGGATTGCTTACTCCGGGTAGGAAATGAGTCCTTAGCCCAAGTGAAGGAGTTCAAGTACCTCGGGGTCTTGTTCGCGAGTGAGGGTACTATGGAGCGTGAGATTGGCCGGAGAATCGGAGCAGCGGGGGCGGTATTGCGTTCGCTTTACCGCACCGAAAAGAGAGCTGAGCCGCAAGGCAAAGCTCTCGATCTACCGGTCGATCTTTGTTCCTATCCTCACCTATGGTCATGAGGGCTGGGTGATGACCGAAAGGACGAGATCGCGGGTACAAGCGGCCGAGATGAGTTTTCTCAGAAGGGTGGCTGGCGTCTCCCTTAGGGATAGGGTGAGAAGCTCAGCCATCCGTGAGGAACTCGGATTAGAGCCACTGCTCCTTTACTTAGAAAGGAGTCAGCTGAGGTGGTTCGGGCATCTGGTAAGGATGCCCACTGGGCGCCTTCCTTGGGAGGTGTTTCAGGCACGTCCAGTGGGGAGGAGACCTCGGGGAAGACCCAGGACTAGGTGGAGAGATTATATCTCAACACTGGCCTGGGAACGACTCGGGATCCCCCCTGCTTGAGCTGCTCCCCCCGCGACCCGACCCTGGATAAGCGGATGAGGATGAGGATGAGGAGGATGTTTCATTTTCTTGTTAAATCCCAAATAAATTGTTGATATTTCTAAACGAAAGCCGGAGACTCCATCATTAAACGTAGTCGTTTTCGCCGCTTCCGGTTTTTGAGCTTCTTCTTCTCCTCCTGAAAAACACGACTGCATTGCATTGTGGTATATGGGAGTAACACGTAGGGAACATCATATGTACACTCACATTTTGGGTATTTTAAGTGCACTATATAGGGCATGAAATTAACCAGTGAGAATTCGAACAACACTACAAAATAGCGAGCACCCTATATAGTGCACTATATCCGTGATAGGGAACGATTTCGAACACAGCTACGAGCTGTGTGTCATCAGCGTGTGTCATCATGACAGTGCCGCCGGCGCCGACGCATCGAAACTTAAATCAGCGGAGGCTCACGGCTCAGGCTGGTCCAAGGGAAGACCATCGTATTTGTTTTTAAGAAAAAATTCGAAAAATAAAAACGTGATTTTTTTCAAAGTGATAAATTATTATAAATAATTAATATTTTAAAATTATTATAAAGATGACCCCCCCGATAGTATAGACTATCGGCGATCGCTAGGGGGCGCTATCGGACGATGGAAGCTTGTAGACGATTGCCCAACCCTAACGGACACCCGCCTTTAAGTGAGTTAACGTTTGCCAATTGAGTAGGTCCAGACTCTCTATACAAATGCAATGAAGTACGAGAGTCTGGTAGGACCAGGCTAACTAATTGGGATCTATTTCCATAAATATGAGAGGACAGAAGTGTGAGCGTGAGCAACCATTCTCAATGTGACAACTATTTAGTTTCTATTTTGTAACTGGGAGCCTTTATTGAAAGTGTTTATTTCAATTCCCACCATGGTAATAAAGTGGTATTTTTCACCTGGTTGTCAACATTTATACGCCCAGGCCCCTGCAAGAAACTACACGATAAGAACGCAGAAGTATCCAAAATCCTTGGTCCATCTTCGTCCATTACATCCGCCGTCGCATAATGACTGAGCTTAGTAAGTGCAGTCGGATTCTCTTCGCACCGCGACAGCCTTTTCCTCAGTTCTTAAGAATTCTCCTTCACGTCTTTCCTTGACCTCATGATGCTTTCCATCGAGGTCAAGGAAAATAAACCGCAGGTCCAGTCTTATCCGATTGGTCTTGGCTGCCCCCTAGTGGATAGAGTATAACGTCAAGCCCAAGTTAGTCTTACCTTTAGGGATCTTGAACTTGTTGTCCTTTTTGTACCAGAGACAACCTCTGTCGCTGCTGGAGATTTTGACGGGAAACTCGCTGTCGGGACAGTCCAGCGATCTCAGCTCAAAGTCTGTTGCTGTAGCAGGAAGCAGGTAGGTTTAGTTGCATTCAGTTACTCGAGTAGTCAACTCAAACTACTGTCTCACCTTATTATAGTGTTGACTATTTTTAAGGGTTATGTTGACACTTGTTAACCAGATACATTTCAATTAGTTAACTAGTTGTGTTGGTTCTAGTATTTACAGACAGGCCATTGCCGGGTGTGCTCCATGTTTTTGCATTCTGGGTCAGTAATGGTAGGTACTGCTCTTCCAGACTGACCAATGAACTTGTTTTCTTCTGGTAGGTGGAGGTCTGAGTTCAATGCAAGTTCTTTTTTCCAGCGCCCTGCCCACTCCTCTGGGATGTCTGAAGGAGACAGAACAAAGCAGAACCAGTTGGTTGGCAACGAAACAATCAGAACCAGTCTCACAGAACCACACCATAGGCATTTTTACACTGCTACAAGCTGGTACGGTCGCGGCTTGGCACACCCTGCAATTTCACTGTCTTGCCTGTGTAAAACGCAGGGGCTATATTCTGCCCTAGTCAAGGAGCCGGCTTTCTTGGTTCATTGGAGCAGTTGGGACTATGCACGGAGAGTAGAGCTCTTTAGAATAATTTGCGTACTCTGTTTTATTTTATTCAAGCCACTCACATGCAAGAATGAGTAGAGGACATCTGGGTGTAGGCTACAAACGCGATTAACTATTTACAAGTGCAAAAACACCAACATATTTTTATTTTTCCATCTTTCCTCGTCTTCGTTAAATGTGACTGCATCACCTACTCTCCAATGATGGTCAGCAGCTCGCCAAAATCACCATCTCTTCAGTCAGAACTACTAATGTTGATATCACTGCGTGGTCTCGGTCATAGAGACAACGCAACAACACTTCTACCCAAGGCCCTCCCCTGGTACCGCTATGCTGTTGATTCGCATTAACATGAAAATGAAATGCCACATATGTGTAGGGTTCGAGAGTGGAAATTCGGGTGCGAATTCAAGCCAGTATATTACCTCGGTCAGTGTAAACACACGCAACATGGCGTGAAAAAGGCGGGTATAGGACGGGCATATTTGGCAGTGTAAAAATGACAAGTGTAAGACAGAATCAACAAACATACTATACATTTTGATCAGTTAATACAATCTGCATGTAGTGTGTGTGTGTTACCCTCTATGCTGTAGCTGGTGGTGAACCAGCGCTCCCTGAGGGGACAGTTGCCCTCGTGTTCCGGGGACAGCAGCAGCAGGTTAGCCCTTTCTGGAGTCAACCATCTGAGGGCCTCACTAATCACCTACACACACACACACACACACACACACACACACACACACACACACACACACACACGATTCCAAAGCGACTTGCAATGAATTCTAGGGCCCGACCGATATTGATTTTTGAGTTCCGATGCCGATTATTTTCAGAGAAAAATTACGATTTAATCGTCCGATTAAAAAAAAAAAAAAAAAAACATATAAAACATAGTTTTTGATACCTTAAATATACTTTAAACACTTTTGACGAATATGTGAATTGAATGCAGAACCTTTGAGTGTTTTAGAATACATTTACAGTAAAAAATGAGTGTAATGTAAAATGTAAAATAAATAACTAACTCCCAATGTGCTGCGCTCGTGAGCAGTGACTAACACGTGCGTGCTTAGCAGTATGGTCTCACCGTTAGTCTACAGTATAAAAAATTAACATGGCCTGGGACCTAAAGAAAAACAGGCACAACATGCTCAAACAACGCGTCTTGTGTACATTGGTGAGGTGAGCGCGCAGCTGCCTGAGCGAGCATGCTTTCATGTTGTACGGTAAAATTCAATCTCCTCTTTTTTACTCCAGCTAAAGTTGTTAGTTAGCAAGGCGAGTAGGAGCGCAATCTGCAGGATACTAAGCGCAATAACATTAAAAAAAATAAAATAATAATAATAATCGGTTGTAATCTGCGTCTTTTTGGCCGATGCCGATTATTTTCCAAAAGGCTATAATCGGCCGATTAAATCGGCAGGCCGATGAATCGGTCGGGCCCTAATGAATTCCGATCAAGGTCCTTGAAAAGCAGGCTGAGGTTAAGGGCATATTGCAAAAGGATGCCAAAAGCTTAGAAATTGGGGATCAAATCTTTAAAGACATATCAATCTTAAGAGAAGCTTCTGATTTAGCATTAGCATGTTAGCTCTGCTTCTGGGTTGAACACATTAAACACAAGGAAAAGGTTGGAGGTCACTGTACCTGGGGGTTGTACTCAAACATAAGCTGGTCTCCAGTCAAGAAGTCCTCCTTGGGAAACAGCTGCATGTTCTCACAGATGTTCTCCACATACATGATGGGATCCGTCTGTCAGGAAACACACAGAACCAGTAAGAACCAGTCAGACCTAGTGAGAACTAATCAGAAACAGTTCGACTCATTATGACCAAGTACAACACAATAATAGCCAGCAAAACCAACGACAACCATTAGACTCTAACTTCCTGACCTGTTCCTGATAGTGGAACTCATTTGCTTCAATCTTCTGGATTTCCTCATAGATCCTGAACAGAGAGAGAAAAGGCCCACAACATCCTCATTAGTTATTATTTATCAAGTCTTCGAAAATGAATAAATGGGTCAAAGAACTATTTATTGGAGTATGCGGGCCTTTCGTGTATGTACCTCTGCTGTGGTCCGAGGGTCTGCAGCATCTTCATGTATTGAAACACTAAGTGAACCACCTGAATGACATGAATGAATTGACCAATTACCAATTACTTCCATACTCACCCACTTTATTGATCAGTTTCACTGATAAGTCAATAATCGTGTGTGTGTACCTCATAGACATTTTGGAAGCCCTGGTCTGTCAGGGTGATGGAGATGGAGAAGATGGAGTAGGTGGAGTTCTGGTCAAAACCTGTTTCATTGTTACCTCCAAACAGAGCCAGGGCCCAGCACCTACCGCACACACACACCCACACACACACACAAACACACACACACACACACACACACATTAACTTACATGGGAAGATTACTGATCCAAACATTGAAGGAGGTATGTTTTTTTTGTCTCGAAATCAATAGACTGCCTATTAGGGCAGTGATGGAGAAATACTTTGAAAGACTCTTTGCGTTTGGTTTCCTTAGTTCACAGAGTTGTAACCGTCGCAATACAAATTTGTGTACATGTCCAAGGCTCCCAAAAAAAATAACAATTAAAACCTAAGTTTGTGATACTGTTTACAAGTGGTAAAAAAGCTAAGTGTTAGAGCAGGTGTCCATATACAGGTCAAAGCAACATCCTAAATCCACAATATTGACTGACTTACTAGAAACATCTACTATGGTGATATCAGGGATATTGGGATATTACTAAAGTAGGTGTTCACAGTTGAACCAGTACATTTTTAGTGTTTGTATAACTTTGTTTCCAATTGCACTTCTTTAATGCCTTGTGTTACTAAGGTCCACTAATCTATCATGCCTTGCAATGTACAGGCCTTTGTAAAAATGTAATCTATTTAGTACGAGTATGAGCTGTGGTCTCATTTTTATGGATGGTAGGGTGGAGAATGCAGTCTGGGTCGTGGCTGGAGGGGTACCAAGTGGACAAGATGCATTTCATTGGAAGAACCTGTAGCCGGGCTTTGATAGTGAAAATGAAATCCTCCTCGCCAATTTACACGTTGGAAAATATGGGTTGAGAAAGGGAATGATTTGCAGATGATAATTTTCCTTGGAGACTAAGGCTTGTCCAGTTCTGTGCGCTTTGTGTGAGGTTAATGGAGAGGATAGTAGCTCTGGCTGCTGTTGATGTTAGCTCGCAACACTAGTTATGCTTGTTTCTGAGCTTGTAGGTTGCTCGGGGGTGGATGAGCAGAGGCGCAATGATGTCCTCAAGCGCGACTGCTGCGCTGTCCGGCCTCGTCAACTTAAATTGTAGTCCAGTTCAGTGGCACAGGTCGTTAAAATCAAGCCAATCTGGCCAAACGCAAAATCCAGCTGATTTGATGTCCAATTTGCCATTGCTCCTAACTTTAAATCCCAGGAACTGCTCCTCATTCTCTTTTGCCAATGGGACTTTCCATCTTTCGAGACGTTGAATAAATGATGCACGGGCCATCTCTCTCTCCGTTGGATCGCTGTTAAGCTTATTGAGTATATGGCATGTTCTAGTTGCTATGTATTTTCACTCGATGTTTGGGACACCCAACCCGCCATCCCTCTGGGACTGGAAAATTATGTCTCTGGTGTTTAGCCTGGTCCACTTCCTTACTTGTCACACATTCTTGTCATTTAATTCTTTCAATGTGGTTTGTGGAATGTGGAGATTAGCGAACAGTTGCTGAATTTTAGCCAGTGCTATTTCTGTAATGGCCTTCAGCTCCATTATGATGGGTAAAGGGCTGAAATCAATGAGGTCAAGCCTGTTGGAATAGTCGCTGGTGAGCCGTCAGTTGCTCTTCTCAGTTGCCTGCTACATTGAATTTGTGTCCAAGATATGGGTAGGTTTCGTGGCGCGAGTACACTCTTGGTTTCTGTAGTATTGTGAATGACAGTCGTTTGTCTGACTTTGATGAATACCAGCGGTTTCCTCCGCTAGGCCTCTCAAGCAACAAGATGGCGTCGCGAGTACAGCGCGAGGCTCTGCGTCGCCCCAGTTGGTTGCGATCTTCCCACGTTAGGTTGCGATCTTCCCACGTTACAACTATGGGAACATATTGTACAGTAGACAAGAACTTTTGGATATCCATGCTTACTGCATAAGCGACTTATACCAAGATTTTCAACTTCCAACGGAGATAGCCAGAGCACCGTGGTCCAGCATACCAGCTCTCCCGGAAAAGAGGGCCCGGAGGCGGCGTCGGGAACGTAAACAGAAGCGGGGTTGCTTACGAGCTAGGCTAAGGCTAACCCCGCATAAGCTACCACTACCAAGCTTGTTCCTAGCCAATGTGCGTTCACTGGCGAATAAACTGGATGAAATACGGCTCTGGACTACCTCTCATAAACGGATTATGGACTGCAATATAATGATCTACACTGAAACATGGTTGAACAACCGCATCCCGGACACTGCAATTGAACTACAGGGGCGGACTATGTTCAGAGCTGACAGATCAACTGAAGACTCCGGTAAGACCAGAGGCGGTGGTTTATGCATTTATATCAATAACGCATGGTGCATAAACACTGTCACGATCGGGAGTCACTGTTCTGAGAACCTGGAATATCTGTCTGTTAAATGCCGGCCTTTGTACCTACCCAGAGAACACTCATGCATTGTTATTATGGCTGTTTACCCCCTGATGCTAATGCCAAACTAGCAATGAAAGAGCTACATTCTGCTATTAGCACACAACAAACTGCACACCCAGAAGGGGTATTTATTGCTGCAGGGGATTTTAACCATTCAAACCTGAAGTCAGTACTCCCCAAGTTCCACCAACATATCTCCTGCCTGACCAGAGGGGACAGAATGTTGGACAAAGTGTATACAAACATCCCCCATTCCTACAAGGCTATACCACTCTCCCACCTGGGTCAATCTGACCATATTTCCCTGCTGCTGCTGCCCAGATACACAGCCCTCAGTAGCCGGGTGAAACCCACTGTGAGGACTGTGAAGATCTGGCCCGAGGGTGCAGAGGCCGCTCTACAGCTTGGGTTTCAGCGCACAGACTGGAGTCTGTTCGCCACCAATGCCACCTCTGACTCTCAGCTGGACATTGAGACATATACCTCCTCTGTTCTGGAATATATTAATAAAGGCGTAAATGATGTCACAACTCATAAGCAGACCAAGATATACCCCAATCAGAAGCCTTGGATGAACAAGGACGTCCGTCTACTGTTAAAGGCCCGCGACATTGTTTTTCGATCCGGCAACGCAGAAGCCTACAGCACATCCAGGGCTAACCTGAAAAGGGGAATACGGACCGCCCAACACAGCCACAAACTACGGATTGAAGAACACTTCAATAACTCAGACCCCCGACGTATGTGGCAAGGAATACAGGCCATCACAGATTACAGAAGAGCAAACTCAACCCCCCTTACCACCACTACCGACTTTGCTAACGAGCTTAATCACTTTTATGCCCGCTTTGACCGTGACAACAGCACTACGCCTGTCAAAACTACCCCACCACCTGGCGAACAACCCCTCAGATTCACTGCCTCTGACGTGCAGTCAGTGCTGAGCAGGGTGAATGTAAGGAAGGCAGCTGGCCCGGATGGCATCCCTGGGCGCGTGTGGAGAACGTGCGCTGAGCAACTATCTGGAGTCTTCACCAACATATTTAACCTGTCACTGGCCCAGGCTGTTGTTCCCGTGTGCCTCAAGACCACCACCATCGTCCCCGTGCCCAAGCAATCTAACCCAGCGTGTCTGAATGACTATCGACCGGTAGCATTGACCCCCATCATCACCAAGTGCCTTGAGAAGCTAATCTTAGCTCACCTCAAGCCCAGCCTTCCTCCTGCATTAGACCCCCACCAGTATGCATACCGTGCCAACAGATCGACTGAGGATGCCATATCCACAGCCCTTCACTCTGCCCTCACCCACCTGGACAATAGCAATTCCTATGCTAGGTTGCTATTCATCGACTTCAGCTCAGCTTTCAACACAATCATACCATCTGATCTGATCATGAAACTACACAAGCTTGGCATCAGCATATCCACCTGCAACTGGATATTGGACTTTCTGATCAACAGACCACAGACGGTGAGGTTAAACAACCTCTCCTCCACTACACTTCCTCTACACACTGGTGTACCACAAGGGTGCGTGCTCAGCCCTTTACTGTACACCCTCTTCACCCATGACTGCTCCCCCATTCACAACTCCAACTCCATCATCAAATTCGCAGACGACACAACAGTGCTCGGCCTGATCAGGAATAATGATGAATCAGCCTACAGGGAGGAAGTCCAGCACTTGGCAGCTTGGTGCGCTGGTAACAATCTTGTGCTCAACACCACCAAAACCAAAGAACTCATTGTTGACTTCCGGAAATCAAAAGGCAAGCATTCACACACCCATTCACATCAACGGGGCTGAAGTGGAAGGGGTCACCAACTTCAAGTTCCTGGGTGTCCATATTTCACAAGACCTCTCCTGGTCACTCAACACCTCCACTCTGATCAAGAAAGCTCAACAACGCCTCTTCTTCCTCAGAAAACTGAAAAAAGCTGGACTCTCCCCTCAGATCCTCCGGAACTTCTACCGCTGCACCGTTGAGAGCATCCTCACCAACTGCTTCACGTGTGGTATGGTAACTGCACTATGGCTGATAGGAAAGCCCTACGGCGAGTCGTTAAAACTGCTCAGAAAATAATTGCCACATCACTCCCTGCCCTCACTGATCATCATTCACGGTGTCTGCAACGTGCAAACAAAATCATCAAGGACCACACACACCCCAGTCATGCCCTGTTCTCTCTCCTCCCGTCCGGGAGACGTTACAGGAGCCTCAGGAGTCGCACCAGCAGGCTCAGAAACAGCTTTTTCCACAACACTACAACACTGCTCAACACAAAGACCCTACACTAGACCCCCCCCCCCCCCCCCTTCTTGAACATGGAATATGGTCAGTCTGACTACCTCAAACCACCTATGCACTTTACTTATGCACTTCAATATGCACTTTATATTCATACTGCATTCTATGGACCCTTCAGAACTATATGCACTTTAAAATTAATGTGGATCAACTGTATTAACCATTTATGTATTACTTTCACTTTATATTCATAGTGCATTCTATGGACCCTCAGAGCTATATGCACCTTATAAACTGACTGGATATTTTAAACTTTGTTGACCAGCTGCTATCTGCTATCTGTGTATGTATTATTATTATTATTATGGAGCTGCTTTAACAAAAACGTTTTATTGATTGCACTACTGGTTAGATGCTAAACTGCATTTCGTTGTACTGGTTGTCCATACTTGTGCAATGACAATAAAGTTGAATCTAATCTAATAGAAGATGACGCACTTCGTTGTTTCACCTCCAGTTTGGACCACTGCAAAAAAAATCTCCGTGCAGCTATGCATCCGTTGGATGAGCGTTGCGTGTCTGGATGCAATCTATCCGTCATCGATAAAGTTGACCGCAGTCCATGGGCACTAGGGCTGGGCGATATATCGATATTTAAAATATATCGATATTTTTTCAAACGCGATATGAAACGAGACCATATCGTCAATATCGATATAATTTAATTTGCGTTGAAATTACAGCACATTTGTTCCAAATAACACCAGTTTCGAACTGCGCCTGCCGCCTGCTATTTCTAACTCTGCTTATGTCTCTCCCGCTCTGCCTCCGGCTCACACACACAGTCTCTGCCCCTGTCGCAACCAAAGGGTTGCAATTCTGTGCATAATATTCCAGCAACATGGTCTCACAGGAATCCGTGAAATGACTACGGTCGGACACTTAACTCGAAATCCGTGGCCACATCACGGAAACACGCCGATATCCGTGTGTGAGCCACGGAATAACAGTGTCATTTACTTGCATTGGAGCAAATTCCGTTGCCACATCACGGACAATTGAAGTGATTCCGTCAGACCACCGCGGATTTTGAGTTAAGCCCCCGCTGTGGTCAAATGTGGCACACACACAGATTGAAACAGGAATCTGAGTGTGTGCCACGGAATATTATTGTCATTTACTTGCATTGGAGCAACTTCCGTGGACACAACAAGGACAATTTAAGTGTTTCAGTGAGACCGACCCGGGTTTTCAGTTAAGCCCCCGTGGTCGACTCGCTCGTTGAAACGGAGATCCGTGTGTGAGCCACGGAACATCAGCGTCATTAACTTGCATTGGAGCGAATTCCGTGGCCACATCACGGAAATCGGCATGTTTCCGTGATGTGTCCACGGATTTCGAGTTAAGCGTCCGACCGTAGTCATTTCACGGATTCCTGTGAGACCAGGTTGTATTCCGGAGGTGCACACAGCTTTTGGCCGTGATATTATATATTATAATGTTCTCAAATACGAGGCGGAGGCAGTGTCTAGTCCACGGTTTATTCAACCATCAAACTGTATTCAATTCTGAACGGTAGGAATAGTAATTGTAAATCGAAACGGTAGGTAGGTAGGTATAGTAATAACGGTAACTCCACAGTAACTTCAAGGTTTCTCACTCCGCGAGACCCAAACATAAAACATTAAAGGTCCCATGACATGAAAATCTCACTTTATGAGGTTTTCTAACATAAATATGAGTTCCCCTAGCCTGCCTATGGTCCCCCAGTGGCTTGCGTTTGGTGTTAAACGAGCACTAGCCGTTCTGCTCGCCGTTGAAAAAAACGGAGGCTCAAGCGAGCTGATTTGGAATGTCTTTAGGTCTGTCACAAAGCATCTAAGCTCCTCCCCTTACCCTGCCTGGCCCGCCCAGAGACGTTGGCCCGCCAATGAGACACGGCCGTGCGAGCGCCACATGTGTGTGTGTGAATACACACACTGTAACGCAAGTGTTTCTTGTCGGTTCTTTGACGTCTCTTGTATTTCCACAACGAGACTGTAGCAGGGGTTATCTGAGCCATGGTTGAGAAGGAATTGGGGGAAAGGAACTTTGGCTTTGACTCGCTGAAGTACATGAACTGCGACATGCCTCCCGTGTGTTCTAGAATATTTACAGAACACGGCTAAAGGCTGTGTGCGCCTCGCCATTGCGATACATCCACTGTAAACCGAGCGCATGGTACCGTGGCTGCAAGCTGCTCAGGGCCACACCCCCACCCTCCTCCTTGACCCGCCTCGCTCCTCCTCAATTGCATTACAGCTACAGACACCAAAACAGCGCATTTGGGGGAAGCTTAATGTGCGACTGGCTCGGAGTGGCTGTAACTCTGCACAACGGCAGAATTTCGGGAACGTCTTTGAATACTGTGTTAGTTGCCCACTAATACCTATATTAAAGAATACATAAAATAGCATGTCATGGGACATGACATGCAACTTCATAATATTTAGGAGGCGCACAAAGCTTTTGGCCGTGATGTTATATATTATAATGTTCTCAAATACGAGGCGGAGGCAGTGTCTAGTCCACGGTTTATTCAACCATCAAACTGTATTAAATTCCGAACGGTAGAAATAGTAATATCAAATCTGCGTGCGGAGTATCAAATCCCCCCCCCCCCCCCTCGACAAATATCGATATTTATCTTAAATCGATATTCTGCTTGAAGATATCGAGATATGACTTTTGGTCCATATCGCCCATCCCTAATGGGCACCCTATTTTAATTCCAATTTGTAGCGGTATTAGGTCGGATATGGTGTTCTTTTAAATAACCTGGAGGAAAGATGCTCTGTATACATCAACAATTATTTCAGTGTTGGCTTGGGGAAGATTTATCTCTTTCAGTGTGTATAGCATGACACTGTGTGGTAGAGTGCCGAAAAAACAGCATAAAACTTGCTTGAGTCATGCTTGAAAACATCTATATCGGTCTTTAGGCAGAAGGCGTGTATCATTCATCCCTTGCCGGCTGATGTAGTCCTTTTGACTTGGGGAGAGTATTTCGTTTTCTGTAAGCCATGGTAGAATGCGTGCAAGTAGGCATTTTGTAAAAACTTTATAGACTGTCGGCAACGATGAAATGTCTCATCATGTAAACGGATCCATGTAAAGGGTTGTTGTCATTTTTTAGGGATTCTATGTATGAAAGCCCCTTTCCATGATTCAGGAACTTTACCGTTCAGTAGGCACACATTAAATATATGTGCATGAGACTTGCATCGTGGCCTTTAATGTCTCGTAAGTTACTACATCGGAGCCACTAGCCTTATTATTGGGGAGGGAGGTTATGACTTTTTATACCTCTGTCTCTGTGAAGGCCTGCATATGAAGCTCGCAGCCTGGGGGGGGGGGTCAATGATAATTTGGGATTGCCACGTTGCGTCCTGAAGTTGGACATGATCTACTTTGCCGCATTTATCGGTCTGATATTTATGGACCAAATCCATATTACTTACTGCGGGGATTGGATTTGGGTACGTGCTACTGTTTAGAACTATACCAATTGCTTTTGATCTGCTTTGTAGCCATATATAAGATTTTTTATTCTTCCCACCTGTATCGGGTGCTGACGTTCTGTGCTTTTGTTGGTTTGCTGCGGTTGTATGACATTCCGAATGAAGCGTAACTGCGTCGCTATCCACTCTTGGAGGGAGTCCGGAAGCCGGGTGTCGGGGAGAGTTTGGTAGATGATACGGAGAGAAGATACGGTTGATCCATTTGTCGGTGTTTCACCTGCGAAGTCGAAGCCCAGTTCTCTTCCAATTGCTTTGTATCCAAACTTTTCCTGAACGTCCTCTCTTCATGCTGGAATAATGTCCACTCGTCAGGGGGCAGAAGTCGGGTGTACACGGAAAGTCAGGCCGTCCTGCTGCCATCTGCGCCAGGTCATGAACGCACCAACTTTGTTGCCTGATTCTACCAGTGAGTAATGCGGGTTAAAACGCCAACTTTAAAGTGATGATTATGCACATCGCGAACAGTAGTTTGATCACTTCCATAATAAATCCACAACGTTTACTTTCCTGCGTTATCTAGGGATGGGTCAGAATATTCGATGATTGGTTCCTGAGGGTCAAAGCCGATTTTTAACATTTGGACCTTTTTAACAAAGGTCCCATCATGGCATGAAAATCTCACTTTATGAGGTTTTCTGAAATCTTGCTTGCCTTTGAAAAAATGGAAGCTGAGGCGCGCTGATTTGGAATGTAGCCCCATATGTCGTCATAAGGGGCCAAGCTACCACCCCTTCCTCTCCCTTGCCCGCCCAGATAACCGACAGGTGACAGCGGGCAGGAGGCGGTTCAGTCTATGTGGAATTAAATAAGTGGAAGTGGAAGAACCAGAGACGTCGGAGAACCAGACGCAGTTGTTTGTGACCCATAATATCGTCTGGAGGCGCACAAAGCTTTTGGCCGTGATAATAGGCGTTATGATATGTAGGCCTATTAGGCTATATGATATTATTTAGATGTAGAGCTCCAGGACTGTAATGCAAGTGTTGTAGGCCTACATTTCATAATTTGGATAACCGTTCTGCTGTTGGTTTTATGGCGCATAACACGTCGGACTCTCGTCGCTGGTATTTCCACAACGAGACTCGTAGTGGGGGATATCTCAGCCATTGTTGAGAAGGAATTGGGGGAAAGGAACTTTGGCTTTGACTCCCTGAAGTACATGAACCAAGACATGGAGGAGAAAGGGATTGTTGCCCGTGCTTGTCTCCCGCTTGAGCCCTGCTTCTCGCTGCCTGCTGCCGAGGGACCACCCCCTCAGCGTTGACCGCTGCCCTCTGCAGGAGGCGGTGGTGCCTAAGCGCTGCCCGCTGCCAAGGCGGCAAGGCTCCGGCGGGAGAAAATCGTGGGCAACAATCCCTTTCTCCTCCATGTCGTCGTTCAGTCTACTTCAGATTGATGTGGACGTGGAAGAACTCTGAGAACCTGACGCAGTCGTTTGAGATCCATAATATCGTCTGGGAGGCGCACACAGCTTTTGGCCATGATAATATATATGATAAGATATAGATATCTATGCATCATATGATATTATATAGATATAGAGCTCCAGGACTCCCGAATATTTAAAGATCACGGCCAAAGGCTGTGTGCGCCTCGCCATTGCGATACATCCACTGTAAACAGCGCATGGTTCCATGGCAGCAAGCTGCTCAGGGTCACACCCCCACCCTCCTCCTTGACCCGCCTCTCTCCTCCTCATTTGCATTAAAGCTACGGACACCGAAACTGCACTGTTGGGGAAAGCTCAATGTGAGACTCGCTCGTAGTGGCTGTAATTCTGCACCACGGCTGAATGTCGGGAAAGTGTTCAAATACTGTGTTAGGGGCCCAATAAGATCGATATGAAAGCATCCATAAAGTAGCATGCCATTGGAACCTTAACATTTTTTCCCATTCAAATAAACAAAAAATAACAGACGGAACTAATGTTTGTTCTGTCGCAATATTAGCTTTATTATTATTAATCATATACAAAAAAACAATATACACAATACACAAGCATAAGTAAGGGATGATGCCAGACGAGGTCTCCATTATCAGGAATTAATGGACGACGAATCGTCCGTCGCGCATTGGATGACGGTTGCCTCCGTGAAGTCCATTAATTCCTGATAATGGACACCTCGAAGAGGCAGTGAATGAAGTATTGATTACAAAGAGATTTATTAGATGGGCCTACCTAATAAACCGTTGGAACACACAAGACTAGAAACCATAGCAACGCCGGTAAACAACCCCCCAGAAGCCAAATCCCTATGAGAGCTCCCTGCGCTACGGCCATCTGGAGGCGCACAGAGCTTTTGGCCGTGATATTATGTATACAATTATATTATATACTATTATATATAGAGCTCCGGGAGTCGCAAACGGCAACAATCACTTTCTCCTCCATGCTGCAGTTCACCCCGGACTGCACTGCACTGAGTTTGACGGTTGAACGGTGATTGGCTGTTAGGTTACACATGTCACTCAGTGGCCACGCTGTTGAATGGCTGATTGGCTGTCATCACGCGAAATTCGCGTCAAAGTTGAAATATTTCAACTCGAGCGAATTTGTCGCGCCACATATCCTCATGAACACGCTCGCCTTTCCACGGCGAAAGTGTGGCGCGACAAATGAAACGCCGGTTTTCTCTCATGAAAAATTCGCCCGATACGCGTCGCTACGTTCACTTTGTATGGGATTGTGAGAAGGTGAAATCCTCCCCCTTCTCATTCTCTCGCATTAGAGAAATTATTATTATTATTATTAATATTATTATTATTATATTGTGTGTATATATATATATTTATTATATTGGGCTGGTTTAAAATTGGTCTTCCGTCCCGGTAAGGGGCAGTGTGGTAAGGGAGCTTAGGATCAGGGTATCAGGGAATAGCCCAGGGGGGTGTTGATAGAAACAGCTGTTTTGTAAATATCTTTAGGTTGTGCACAGGGTGTGGGTATATATGTATTTGTGGATTGTTTATTTAGTGTCATGTTTATTTAGTATTCACACAATGTACTTTCTGTTCAGTTATGATGGATTGGTAGCTTTAGGTAAATAATGTTCCTCCAACTAATGGTCTGGCCCATACGGCCGTGATTGGTCCAATTGCCATTTCCCTATTTAAGGGCTTTCTCATTTGGTGTTTGGGGCTAAAGGTGGTGCTGGCTTGACGTGAGAACGGTACAGTACGAAAGACTTATGTTTTGATTAGGTTATGCTATGTTTTGTTATCTGAGTTTTGTTTGCTGACTGATGCAGCCATTTCCTTTGCTTTTGGAACATTGCTCTATTTTTTTGTGAATGTTTTAATGAGAATTAAACTTCACTGTTCTTAGTCCTCAGTCCATTGCCCTCATTTTTTCCCACACTCGAAATTTCCAGTTGGCCGTATCCCAGATACGTGGGGCGACCACGCCGGTCCCTCACAGGGATCTTGTTGCCCCGTCGCGTTTGGTGTGAACGCACAGGAAAAAGTGGGCAATTTGGCTTGCAGATACAACTGAATGGTGCGCATCTGGGGGAATTTAGAAGTGGGTATACGCAATGCTGACTGAATAATAAGTGGGTATACGCCGTACACCCACGTATACCCTGGACTACACCAGTGCTGCCAACCTAGCGGACAGTCCCCGTGTCCTGCCCGACAATCGCTGGCGCACCGTCCGTAACCAGCATATTGATACGCTCCAACCCCAACTGGTTCTCTCTGAAGAATGAAATTACTTTTTCACACCTGTCATGTGTCCAGTGGAATTAATCCAAGTAGACCCTCACAAAAGCACTCGCCATCAAAAGATTTAACATAGAGGCACAGCTGTGCTACATCGCTGCTGTCGGTTGATTCATCAACAGCTAGCGACATCACCTCCGCTTTTTTGAGTTTGTCCAAAAGAGTCTCAAAAACATCCGATGCAAGGGTTTCTACTATCCTTGATGTTGACGTGTCAGAGATGGGAATTTTCTTGATTGAATCAATCACGCTGTTTCGGGTTTTCTCATCTGTATCCACCTCCTCGATCGATGCAAGCATACACTCTTTGACGGTCTCAGCATCTGTAAACTGCCTTTTATTTTTGCCTAATGTCCAGGCGACTCGTAGTGATGCTGATGTTGCTCTCTCTTGTTCTGAACATCGGTTAGGGTTCGGCGTCTCTGTTCATAGCATGAAGTTAGCCCCAAAATCTTCTGGCGGCGAGCATCAGAGCCCAGTGGGAAAGTGGTGTCCAAGTTAGCATGATTTATCTTAAAATGCCTTCTCAGTTCTTTACACACCAATATACACTCGCTGCAGAGTAAACACACAGGCTTCCCAAATCCAAACAAATACTTCTGTGTCCATTCGCTATTGAATTGTCGGTTTTCTGAGTATACTTTTCACTTTTTCAGAATAGAAAGCTACATTGTGTTGATTCAACCAGGCAGAACGATCATCAAAACAACATTAGGCGCGAACTTCGAAGTGGAGTGCGCCAAGCAGTTGAGAGGAGCAATGCAAAAGCTCACTAAGCAGAGCGTAGCGGGAGCGTGCGGGGAGGATTGTTGTGGCCGCGCGCCTTGCGGAGCAAGTCTACGCTGTGCTGCGCGGAGATGAGAGAGGGCAGCTCATATCGGCCCCTTTTTTCACTAAAAGGGCCAGTAAATATTCCTCCGCGGGCTGGGTCCGGCCCGGGGGCCGCCAATTGAATAGCCCTGGTCTATAGCATATAACCGCGTTTTCTGATTGGTTTAATGCATTTTTCAGAATTTACCAGCTCTCGTTTTGAAGGCTGAACAGACAATTTGATTAGCAGGACTACTTAGTAGGAACCTTTTTTTTGCGTTTCTTGCCGATAATCCATGGCCGCCATGTGAAAGTCAGCACACATCGATTAATCGATTATTCGTTCATACCACCCACTGATTATTCGACCATGAAAATTTTGACTTATTCACATCCCAAGCGTTATCAGCGGCAGCCACGACGGGTGCGTGCTTAGGACGGTGAGGCAGCGTTTGCTCTGGTCGCCATATTACAGAGACACACACACACACACCTCTTTCATAAATAATGACTCACTTCTTCCTGAGCACTGACAGGATGCTGCCCTTCCCCTCGTGGCCAATCAGCCATGAGATGTAGTGAAGGGGTTTCACTCTGCCAGAGAACACATGGAAGGACAGCACAACAGGCAGGGATGTTATCGCTCTGCAGAAGACCCAATAGGAATCCTCCACTGAAGCCACCTGTGGACCAGGACTTACCTGTAGTGACGGGCCTGGGGGGGCACGGCCCAGCTGAGGGTGAGCCCATGCACCTTCCTCACCGGGACCACTGGGGGGGGGGGGGGGGACACACACAAGTTAATATTTATTTAGAACTCAATATACCATACTATACAAAACTAAATGTAACAATACTCAAAGTAATACAATCAAGAATAAGTAGTGTCAAAATCAGCAAATCATTACATTTTAGTAGCTAGTATTACTTATTGCAACTGATGCCTTGCTTAGTAACAGTTAGCCGGAGTTTGGACCCTTACCCCTGTACATCTTGTTAAACGCTGGGGTCTCGAAGGGCTCCTGGAGATGAGAGAAGTCTGGCTTGGGTTTACCGCTGAAACACACAGAATGACACACCCAAACCTGTATCACATACCTGTAACAGATTTAAATGATGACTTATAACACGTACCCGAATCCCTCACACAAAAACACACACACACACACAAACAGCGGTGCCCATCTTACTTGTTGGGCACCTTGTCAAAGATCTCCCTCACCCACTCCTCCAGCGTGTCCAGGGTCTCTGCAGAACACAGAGCACAGAACAATCAACTCCACCCACCTGGGACACAGCCACACACATACCATGAGTTGACCAGAGTTATGTAGTGGTTTGGGCGACAGCACCATTTGATTGGATGGATAGGGCAAAGGTACCTTTTGGCGGCTTGGTTCATGCAGAGGGCAGGGCTAATAATGTTTAATTGGCAAGCGTTGGACGACCAGGATCACACCGGGCAATAGTACCTTTTGATTGGACGGTCAGGGTCATGTAGTGGGCGGAGTAGAAGCGTTTCCAGAAATCTCTGAGCCGCTGATAGGTGTTGATCTGTTTCTCTTTGGGCTCTTGTTTTAAAGTCTGGGCGTTGCCTGTCGGAAGAACAACAAGAGGCAGTATGGGTTTAATGGTCGACAGAAAGAGAATCTTCAAGAGAGTAACCTTAAATTGTTTTTGGGCAGAACTTTTTGCATCATAATGGTAAGTTGTGTCACTATAACTAATAAAATCAGGGCCTTTTTCTACGGATATATACTATTCAGATTGAGGTTAGGCTGCTCACCCCAGCCGAACTTGGCCATGGGGTGACCCGGCTTGGCCAGGCTGCCGAACAGCATCTCCTTTCGGTGAGAATCTGACGGACGAGCCAACTGGTACTCTGGAGATCACAAGAACAGGAAGCCAATAAGATGGACGGACAGGAAGCCATTAGGAACAGAGACAGAGACTCACCACTGTCCACTGCCTCCACCTCTCTCTCGATGGCGTCCTCAATCATCAGAGGGCAGATGAAGAACTGAGCCCACCTGGAAGATGAATACATGATATATCAGAATCAACCTTTAACCACCAATAAGCTGAGCAGCTAGCAGAAGCCAACAGCGGCTAGCATCAAACGACCAGCGGTATTTTCTGTGTTCCGCTGGCTACACCATAGAACAAGGGTCTTCAACTAAAATTGGACAAGGTAGTTACTAAAAATTCCTTCCAAGAAAGGCCCGAACCTCTAACCTACAACCTCCTAATAGCTTACTTTCGTCAAATGCAATCAACCCGGCATATTTCCTTATAATTTCAGATGTATTTATTTTCAGTAAGACAAAGTAACACATATTAACATTTCAAGTAAACAAAACGGGTACATTAGGCCTGCATTTCAAGTAAACAAAGTGCATTAGGCCTACATTTCAAGTAAGCAAAACAGGTACCCCATCTGTAGTGTCTGAGACAACCTTTTTTAGATCAATCCCCCTCTTTGACAGCATCTCCTTAATAGCCTCATAAATATCTTCTCGTCTTGTGTGTGTCTCAAGTGGCGTTAGACCCAACAGGTCCTCACAGATCTCTTTCTTGTCTTGATGAAAAAAAAATCGCACATAAACCAAAAGCTGGGCATTATCCGTTACATCTGAAGACTCATCAATGGCTAAGGATATGCATGCATGGGACTCTCTGAACAGCCGCATCAAGCTGTGACAGTGCTTCATCTGATAACATTTCGGATTTTCTGGTCGTCGTTGCAGCTGACATTGGGATTTGCTTTATTTGTAACGTCTCGGCAGCAGCGTTCAAGCACTCCTTCACAACAGTCACGTCACTGATTAATTTTTTATGTTGCCCCAAAATCCATGCAATCTTAAGTGAGCATTCTTTTGCACGTTGCTGGCCTGTAAATGAGTGGGTGAATAATCGCGTAGACCTCTCCTACTGAGGCCTACATTTCCGCGCTCTTAATTCTGGGGATACTTTATTGGGGATCTGTGTTTGGATTCATAATGCCGCTTAATATTCTCGCTTTTTACCAGCGCCACGGTTACAACACATAAAATACAAAGTACTGTTTAGTACTGCCTTGCAGGAGAATGAACATCTATTGATCAGTGCATTCATCTTTAAAATGTCGGTTTTTTATGGTCAACTTTCCTAATTTTCGAGCAAGCCATTTTCTCATTCCAAACGCTCTTCTGGTAAACTAAAGTTGTCCAAACTTTTTTCAAAGGGGGCCATATTTGAACAATTTAAATGCCTCGAGGGCCGAATGCCTCTCCCGTCATATCTTTGGACCATAATAAAGTCACATGCAAATTAATTGCATTTCATCATTTTTATTTGACGATATGCAATAGACTTCAATTTGACCAAAACAAATGCTAGAAGAAAAAAACTCTTTCACAACTTGTATATCACACCACACAAGGAACAAGCATTGAGGAATAGCTGCCAAGTTAATTTGAGAAGACATGTATGATTTCATGACTACTTTTTGACCATACCAAATTCACATAAACTGTATTACAAACAATTGCAGTCAAATAAAAATATTGTCTTTTCTTCAATTTCATTAACTCAGAACAATAGTAAACTAACAAAAATGTTACCATAAAAAATGCACATGCAAAAAAATAAACACAATAGGTCTCGAACATTTCCAGATCACACCACACAAGCAAGAAGTGAGAAATAGCCCGTCCAGGTTAATTTCAGAAGACATATTTCAAATGACTACTTTTTGACCATAACAAAGTAACAGGAATTGTACAGTCAAACAACAATAGCCTATTGTAATTCTTTAAAGTGGCAGTGTAAGGGTGCACTCACACTAGGCCATCTGGCCGTGGCCGTATTCAAACCTAACCGTGCTCAAATCTGCCAGTGTGAGTGTGGCCAGTCTGGCCAGGCCAGGCCAATTTGGCCACTTGGGAGAGGTGTGCTGCTACGGTACGGGCCGCTATGGTACAGATGCTAATGAGCCGGCACGGCTACGCAACCTGAGCTGGATGACGTAGAGTCCATGCGACGACCACGGCCATAATAAAGGCGACGAGCCTTCTTTCCCATTAAACGGTAAACATCGCGTCAAGCGGTTCAACTGTTGGTGTGTTCTCTGTGTTGTTGTCCATTGTTGTTAAAACTCTGACTGGCGGCAGACTTTATTATGGTCCATGCAGCGGACGCTTGGTGATGACGTGTTACGACGTGATGACGTATGTACAAGAGCCTACCGTGGCCAGGCCACAGTTGCGACGGCCAACGGCCACGGCCAGATGGCCTAGTGTGAGTGCAGGCCAGAGAACAATGGGGCCATTTGAGCACGGTTAGGTGTGAAAACGGCCAACGGCCACGGCCAGATGGCCTAGTGTGAGTGCACCCTAAGACAAAAGGTGAGAATAGGTTTCTACTAGTGCTGTCAGTTTAACGTGTTATTAACAGTGTTAACGCAAACCAATTTTAACAGCGTTAATTTTTTTATCGTGCGATTACCGCTCTTTTTGCTTGGCAAACTTTGTCGTTTTTTCACCTGCCGTCTAGCAACAACTATTCACGTTAGAAAAACTACAACACCATACCGGATCTAGCTACACCGGAAACAAAACAACAAGCACGCCGCACAAACTTGTTGGGGCAAGCAAGGATACGAGCGGGTGAAAAACTCCATCAAAGTGTGTGTGGTGTTTGTGTGTCACTCTGTTTGAGCCTGCACAAGAGTTAAATGTTGCCATTAGCTGTTACGTCTTTCTGAACAAGCGCAGTTCCAGGCCCACCTGGGCTGTACCACTTCGGGAGGGGCAGCTCAGTTACTCCCCTCTAGACAAAATCGACTTGGTTGCGACGTCGACAGTTTTTGAGTGTTGAGTCTGTTGAGTGAGTGAGGTTGCTGGCGCACAGCTCAGGCTGCCGGACAGCGCTGCAAGTAACTTTTATAAAAGCAATATTGTTATCCTGCAGTAATCAGCCCGACAGCCCCGAATGTTAACAGCCCACCGGGAATTCTGCCGACTCTCCCCGATTACCAATCCGCCACCGCGTGCGTGTTATTCGATCGCCTGGTAATGTGTTTAGCAGAGGTGGGTAGAGTACTGAAAATCTATACTCAAGTAAAAGTACAATTACTTCCTTCAAATGTACTTGATTAAAAGTAAATATTCCAATTGTAAAAACCTACTTGAGTAAGAGTAAAAAAGTACCTTGTTTTAAAGTTACTCAAATTACAAGTTACTTTACATTTTTGTATTGCAGTGCTTGGATCAGTGAAAAAGACCTAACGTGTGTATGTGTGAGAAAGATGCACTCTCAAACATTTCTTCACAAGTTGCTTCATTGTATATTGTTCATTAAACAAACATAGGCCATCAAACAAATTTACACTAAACATGGAATTTGACAAAAGCTTTGTAGGAACAGTTACCTATTAAACACTAACCTGGCTGGCTGGGGGGGGGGGGGGAAGAGAGAGAGAGAGAGAGAGAGAGAGAGAGAGAGAGAGAGAGAGAGAGAGAGAGAGAGAGAGAGAGAGAGAGAGAGAGAGAGAGAGAGAGAGAGAGAGAGAGAGAGAGAGAGAGAGAGAGAGAGAGAGAGAGAGAGAGAGAGAGAGAGAGAGAGAGAGAGAGAGAGAGAGAGAGAGAGAGAGAGACCCCCGTAACAGTGGTATAATGAGCACATACCACAGCCTGTCGTGATCTATTGCTTAATTATAAATAGCTCTGGTTGTTGTTTCTGTTCCACGACATTTTGTATGTCATGTTTGTGGTGTGAGATGAAGAGAGTGGTAATGAATCAGATGTAGTGAGTGTAACATGAGACACCTACAGTATTTTGTTATGCGTTGTTCTTTCAATTGTGCTGTCGTTTACTGCATGTCATTTACTGTTTTGGTGGTTCAGGGATCGCTGTCCCTTTAAGGATTACGGCGTCTCATGACGTCAGAGCCCATGCGGGATTTGTTTACCTGCAGCACGTTTTGATTTCCGGCTTTTCTCTTTGACTAAATAAACGAGTCACACCACTGTGTGCTCAACGTGCGAAATTGTATCTTTCACTTATTGCAATTTCCACACAGATTTGTTTTGACGCAATTGCGATTCAGCCTATGCCTAGCATGGTCTGGCTCGAGTCCTCAGCCCCAACGTAATTGTGAGCTGTTTCCCCGGCAATGGAATCGCTACAATATTGCAATCTAGGGAGCGGGCGTCGCTAACGTGTACGCTTGTATTACAGTCAACGAAGATAATATGTTTATCAAAATACTCATTTTAATGAAGGCACGATGGAAAATGTAATTGAGTAAAGAGTAGAATTCTAAATCAAATATTTACTTGAGTAAGAGTAAAATTACAGACTTAAAAAAGGAACGTGAAAAGTACTTTTTATCCGAAAAAAGTACTTTTTTATTCATTTGCGTTACTTGTAACGCGTTACTACCCACCCCTGGTGTTTAGGCAGTACGGTAGGAATATTCATACTGGTTTCAATAATAAATGTTATAGTATTGCCCATCTTTGCTGAGCCAGAGTTTTGTTCGAAAGTTCAGTGATTGAAACAAGTAAAAGCCTGGGCTATTGAAGTTTTACGGTAGGTCTACCACTGTCATGCACCTCCCCGATGTCAAGTGGACCGGGTTGAATTCACTGCGGGTCTCTCTTATATCCATCTTACCAAATATATTTTATTACTGTCCTTCTCAACCCTCTCTGATCTCACTAAAAGGCTGGCAGCACGAAACCAAGGGATATTTAGAATAGAAAAGAAAGTGTGATTAATCACGATTAATCGCGAGTTAACTATGACATTAATGCGATTCAATATTTTAATTGCTTTACAGTTCTAGTTTCTACAAATTAATTCAGTGTTTCTTTCAGATTTGTTGAATGACAAAAATAGCAGGTAATGAATCCTGTTAAGAAGTATATTTGTCCATGAAGCTTACATTTACCCACTCAGAAACTTCAATTTAACATTTTACATGACGGAGAAACAGGCAACTTACTGTTTATTAATGAGAGGGTTGATACTGAGATCTGGATTGCAGGACACGGGTCAGTCTGGTTTGACAGCAGTGGTTGAGATGCGTAAAATGTCACGCAGGTGGGCGTCAGTTAGTCTGGACCTCAAGCGGTTCTTGTTCAAGTTCATAACAGAGAATGTTTGCTCGCACAAATAAGTGGAGCCGAACAAGCTCAGCATTCTCTTTGCAAACGTTCGCATCTCTGGGAATCTGCCTTTTTCCAGCTGACAAAAAAAGTCAGTAAGTGAGAGCTGCTGCTGTCACATCATGGCACTGTAGTTCAATTAGCTCCAACTGCAGCGGATGTGGGCAGTATCCGGGTCCACGGAGAAGGGAGATGAGAAAAGTGAAATATCCTTTTCCATGCCATAAAAGTCCCGTTCAACTCTGCGGAGAGAGATGCGATGATAGCTGCATATCTCCCCGTTGGAAAATTGTCCATGACCTCGCGCAGCGCAGGGAAAAGTGCGGTGCTGGTCTCCCTCTGTGACAGGTGTCTTTGGAAAAGCTGGAGCTTGCTTCAAAAGGCCTTGATGTGTGCAAACAGCTGGCTCACCACTGCATCTTTCCCTTGTAGACTGATGTTGAGCACATTCAAATGCTTTGTGATGTCGACTAAGAAAGCCAAATCTGCCAGCAAGACAGGATCCGACAGTTCTTGCAACGGTTTTTCCTTTTCAGCCAAAATTTTTCCAATTTCCCTTCTGAGAGATAAAAAGCACTGCAGCACTTACCCGCGGCTGAGCTGATTGGATGACGGATCCATCGCTGCCGAAAAAGTTAAACATTTTTCCACTTTTTGACGGAGGGAACGGATCCACAATGCATTGCGCGTCCGTCCCCATTCAAAGTCAATGGGGATCAGTCAACGGACAGATGCAGTGGGCATGAGGCGTGAGAGGATGAAGAGGGCAAAACGGAGTGCAGTATGGAGCCACTTTAAGTTGGTTAATGACGACAAAGACACCAAATGCATGCATGTGGAAGTATTTTAAATTACAACAAGTCCACAATTTTGTTGAATTACCTCCTAAATATGTCACATTCAGCCGTGCTACAAGCAGCGAGTGGTTCTCAGCCTACAATCACCACAGCGTTGGGACGAAGGGTATGTGACTCCACGAAAGCAGAGGGCATTACCCAGTGGATATGTAACATGGTTACTACAGACATGCTGCTGATAAATGTTGTTGACGGACAGAGATTTCGAGAGGTAATAAAGTACAGCGAGCCAGGGTACAATATCCCCTCTAGAACAACCATAACAATCCCGCGTGGAAGCAAGCTACGCCAGGAAGAAGGCCGTGTTGAAAACACAACGTGCAACCGCGAATGTGGCCCTCACAACAGACTGTTGGACTTCCTTGACTGCAGAAAGTTACATCACAGTTGAGCGTGTATTCACTGCAGCTGGCCTAACTGTTAACAGGCTGCGCACACGACTTACTCCTGAGCATGTTGATATGCTGATCTTCTTGAACAAAAATAGATAGGTCTATCTATGCGATGAGGAGCACTAGGGATGTTTTTGTTTTGTTTTACGAAGACAGACACAACTATCATCAGGCAGCATATATTTTAAGTTAACTAGAGCTACGACAGTCCAGTCCTGGTCTATTAATGTTATTGTGATAGTCACATTTCCCAGTTTAAGGGGGGATTATAAATCCTGCTAATAGTCCACATGTGACACCTTATTTTCTTTTATTTATTTTCATGTTAAAGTAGCCTACATAGTATTGTATTCTTCTATTCAGGAATGTATGTTTTTTATGCTGCCGCTATTAATGTTTCCAATGTCGCAGATGAGAGAATGCCTAATTTATTTTTATCTTAAAGGTTGGGTATGGAATTCTCTTTTTTGGCCATTTTTGCAAAATTACTTGAAATCATTATTAATCCTTATTTGCCACCGAGTGGCATTGGACAGTAAGTACGTCAATCAAACAGTCGTACTGCACACCCGCTCCCCGCTCCCCGCGCGTGACCCCTTCGCGCACGTACTCAAAGCTCGTGACCCAGAGCAAGCTTCTGTTTGTTGTTATCCTGCGGTAGCTACTGGAGCTAGTTAACTAGCTAATCCACATTTGGACCTAGCACTAGAAGACAACCCTAAACCCCAACCTAGCTAGCCTTGCTCGCCCTCGCGCATCTGTGTTCGCGCTCGTGCATGATTGCGCGTCCATGTACTTGGAATGGGTGGAGTTAGACTCAGCGTTGAAGGAGAGGGGGTAGGACCATTCGAGTTGTGTGTTTTCAAAATCTGCTGGCGTTTCGCAAATCCCATACCCAACCTTTAAGTAGCCTGTGCAGGGTATCTGCAGGTTTCAGCAAGTGAAATTTAAGACTTTTTAAGACCTTTTTAATACCACCTTGAATGAAATTTAAGACCTTAAACCCGCGATGGTGGGTGGGATCCCGCTGTATTACAACCCAAGCATAGCATGTGTGTCACTCAATGAGACTCATTCAAGTTTACTATCTGTCTGTTTATTGAACATAAAGCGATACTCCAGGGCTCCAGACTAACTTTTTCCTTGGGTGCACTGGTGCGCCTACATTTTTTATTTGGGTGCACCAGCACGTATTTATGGTGCACCCAAGTTTTGAGTTGTTGAGAGGGGGGTGACAGCGTCTGGGCCCCCGGGCAGCTGCACCGGTTGCAAAGTCGATATTTACGCCACTGATTAATAATATTTTCACCATTAAATAAATGCCTTCAGTAAGACCTGGGGGGTATACCACGAACCTCGTTGAACATACCCAGGCTTTCTTGGGAAAACCTGGCTCGACAGAGCCGCAACTCGCAATCACAGTTAAATGGTACCACAACGCTCACTTTAGATTCAATTAGTTGAACCAGGTTTTCCGCTTTAGGTTCAATGCTCGTTCACATAAAAGGGGCGTTTCTCGCGTCATTTGACTCACCCTTATGCAAAATAAATCACGCAAGAGCGGTGTATTTCATCCAAGGCGAGCAATGAATTATTATGAACTCCTACGAGGAATTCAAAGTTCAAATCACAGCCAAGGGGAACACGGTTGCCCATAATATGGCTATGGTGGCGTGCGGGCAAAAATAGCCGACCGTGTTAATTCGTAAGTGAAAAGATTCTGCATATTGTCTAAAAAATATTATGTATCATCACCCCTTTTACCCCAGGGTTTTTTCTAAACAAGGGAACAGGGGCGCTGCGCCCCGATACTCGCCCCGATCCAAGTCTGAACCTGTCAGACTTGGATCTGTACTTACATGCTGCTGTACAACATACACCATTTCTCAAAACGATCTTTTCTCCGCGAAAATATCCCAACACCACCACCTGACAATGTGTCTGATCATCAAATAACTTATAATTACTCCAAAAATATTCCGATCCGAATTGGAGTTTCCCAGACCGAGTCGACATGCTAACGTTAAAGTTATTAGCAGCTAGCTAGCTAGCTACTGTGTGTAGCCAACCTCGGAAACGGACGTCTTCCAGCCAACTGACGTTGAACTTGCATTTACCCATTGTTGCAGACTAGCTAGCAAGCGCGCAGACATCCGTTTATATATGCAGCTAGCAAGAAAGTAGCCTCTCGTACATCTCCTTCCCGAAAAGTCCCGCGAGAAAAAAAATTAAATAACCCTGCCCCGACAAATTTAAGACCTCCGAGTTATAAATTTAAGACCAGCATATGACATTTTTGACGAATTTAAGGCTTTTTAAGGCCTTCAATTTAGAAAAATTAATTTAAGACTTTTTAAGACTTTTAAGACCTCCGGACACCCTGCTGTGTAATGTTTTGATATTTTCTATTCAGAATATGTTTGATATGCTACCAAAATGTTATTCCCTGCCCTCAAGTGAGCCCAGAATAATATTTGATTAAGGAATATGATTTGAATTTTTTCTTTATCATAAGGAAGATAGCATTTTATGTTACGTGTACAGTAGATAGAACCTATTCAGAGGGAAATTCAGTTTCTCAGAAGAATTGCCGCTTATTAATTAATCGATCATCGATCAATAAGATGAAACAACTATCGATTAATGAATTACTGGATAATTTGCATCCCTAGTCCGGATAGGACCGTCACTTGGTCCGGACCCGGGCCGCGGTCCACCGTTAGTAGATAACCGCCATAGAACATCAGCGTGGCTACATCATCTAGCCTCTGACCTGTCCAGCGCTTGTCTGAAGTACTTCCTCTGGACATCAAACTGGAAAATGGTCCTCTCACAGTCGGTGGAGGCGTTATCGCTGCCCCCGTGCTTCTTGAGGAATGCATCAAAGCCGTTCTCAGCGGGGTACTTCTCACTGCCCATGAACACCACTAGGGGGAGACAGACACTAGTAAAGATGTCATAAGGACAGGGAGACAGAGAGAGATAGACAGTCTGAATGATGTATAGACGGACAAACATACAGACCAATAGAACACAGACGCATAATGAGAATGACAGACAGCTAGGAGACACAGACAGGCAGCTAGAAGACACCGACAGACAGCTAGGAGACACAGACAGACTCACTTATGTTTACAATTTATTTATTTTTACTTCGTGAATTCAATTATGTCAACATGTTCTTATTCACTAATGAGTAATTGATTCAGAAATCCTCTATCTCTTTGCAAATGTGTGTAAATATATACATTTGGATGTAATTATGTTTAATTTATTAAATCTGAACTAAACACAATAAATCAATCATATTGAATATGTGTTTACATATTAGTGATGCGGTAGTCATATGTTATCAAAATATTGCAGTCAAACCTGTGATATTCTAAGGGACAGACTCACTGTGCTCTAGGAAGTGGGCCAGGCCTGCTAGGTCTTCCGGATCGCTGAAACTTCCGACGGCAATACATAGAGCAGCTGCTGACTGGACACACACAACACACACACACACACACACGAGTGAGACAAACACACACGTGCACTCGCACACACACACACACACACACACACGCACACGTACCTGCTTCTCACTGCTCGCCCTCTTCCCTGCTTCCTTCTCCTCGTTCAGCTCCTCAAAGTCGCTGTCCACCTCCTCCTCTTCCTTTTCCTCTTCTTCCTCCGTCCCCTCTCCCGAGTCACCCTCATCGTCCTCCTGCCGCGGCTCCGCCGTCGCCTCCTCCTCCTCCTCATAATCTCGATCAGCCTCCGCTGCCGTGCCCCCCCACTCCCCGTCCTCCAGCTCTGAGATGAGCAGCGCCCGCAGGCCATTGGCCAGCTGGATGTACCTGGGGGTGAGGGAGGGGGATTTGTGCTGCTGAATTTGTGATTTCAGGCACCGGCGTATTCTTGACGGAGGTATAATTTGGCATTTAGCGCCACCATCCTTCCATGTGTCGATATCAACATAAACCTCATCAATACAATTGCCACGGAAACCCATTCCCTGTGGTTGATGCGATTGGTTACTGGTTGCCCTGATTACCAGCTTACCTGTACTTCTTGGGGTCACTGGGAGATTTGACGATACCGGGGTCTCCCATGTCAGAATGCACAACTCTTGCTGCTCCAGCACCAGCCCCGAGCGGATCCATTTCCTCTGCTACCGGAGGAGGCTCACCTTGCTCAGATAAAGGCACCTGTCCCGGCCCGCACCCGCCACTCACACACTTCATGCTTAGAGGCATTTCCACAGGGTCGTCTGTCGCACTGGTAGGACAGAGTACCACGCATGCAAGTAGGCATTACCACGCATGCATCTAAACGTTGGACGGGAATTTATAGGAGATCAAGCCAGTTGACCATAATCACAGTGAATTGGAAATTAAGTATACAGAATAGACTCAACCATTGGTTAGCGTTAGGATATTACGAACTTTACTTCCTACTATCCGTTATAGTGCCGCTTTTCATGCCAACAATCGCTTATCTAATTTCTGCTCAGTAACACTTCAACACGGAGTTCCTATTATGCCATCGATCTACTGAGACAGCTCACTATAGCATCGCATCGTATCCCACGTGTGGCATTATACACACTTTGACCAGGTAGTACGAGCGTAGATTATGCCAAGTGTGTCATCAAGAACATGCATGGCGGGCTATTGGAGGGCTATGGACGTCTTAAGGCAGACTTAAATGCTTTGGTAGTCTTACGGACAGGCTAGCTTCACACCATTAGCTTTAAGTAGTTGACAAGGAGCGCCCGTGAAATCAACAACCAAGGAACTGTCAAATGCAGCGATACACAGAGATGGCTACAGTTTCCTCAAAACTCACCTTTTTGCTGAGTTTATGCTATCTGTGTTTGTCAGTAGTGATGTTACGTTTTGCGTCGAGGCATCGAGGCGTGTGTCGAGTATCTCGGCTCCTCCCCCAGCGAAGCTCCGCTTCGAGTAGGATTCACGTTGGCGAAATGACGTAGGGTGTGACGTTCGAGGCTTCGCCTCGGACTTCTGCTTCGAAATATGGGTTCAGTATTGGCGGGAGATTGACTATAAAGATGTCCCGTATACGATCACAACCTTGTGGTATATTCAATATACCACTAGTCTGTGATCGTAGTAGTTTGAGCATTGCATTTTCTGAAGTATCAATCGAAACATCACGTTCATTATTCATCATGGAGTTTGCCAAAAAGAGAAGGTTTTCCCCTGTTTGGGAGCATTTTCATCTAGTTGGTCGGAATAAGTCTCAGTTATCATGCAGTGTGAGTCGGCTTAGCTTTAGCTCAGGAGGTAGAGCAGTTGACTTGTGACCAGTAGGTTGCTAGTTCAATCCCCAGCTCTTCCTAGTTCAGTGTTGTTGTGACCCTGTCATTTTGCTCCTGACAGCTGACTGTCGCCTTGCATGGTTGACTCTGCCGTCGGTGTGTCAATGTGTGTATTTACCGAAGCAAGTCGCTTTGGATAAAAGCGTCTGTTAAGACACACTTTTGCCAAATGATTTATTTTCTAGCATGAGCTCTGTGCCATTTTATGAATGTCACACACTCACACACATGTATCATTGAAATTACTTCAATTCTCAAATGATTTAATGTTGTATCGGCACACGAAGCAAAAATCACATTTTGGGTTGGGTTGTCATAATTTCATTCACCACTAGATGTCCCTAGCGTACTCATTTGAAGCTTCGAGCACGAACCACTTTGGTGGTTCATCTGGCTTATTTGAGGCTTTGACGTTTCATGAGGCATCATCTCGGCACCACTATTTGCAAGTAAGTGGCGGGTGCCTGACACGTATTGTCAACCTAACTGGAAGGAAGTTGCATTGAGCCAAAACAAAGCCTGCGATTAGCGCACCGCCTCGACGGAAGAGATGTGATTGGCTAAAGCGCAAAGCGCGTCTCCACAGCGTTGCGTCTTACGTAGGACACGCAGATTGGAAGCTATGAAATGAACCCCTTTTTGTTTCAATTGTGTTGTAAGTAATGGTGATCTCATATGGGTTTCAATTTGGTGATGCACTTCTCCCCTACTCCACCTATTAAAGGGGAACTATGCAACTTTTTTGCCTTAATTTACCTTAATATAACAAGTTAAGAGTCACTTTGACGGTTCTATAGAGTGGCGAAGTCACGCCCCTTCCGGTAGAGCTCATGGGACCAGAGCCCGTCTACGTCTCATATTAGACATTCTCTGATGGGACCTATGAGATCGAAAAATATGAATGGGTGTCAATGGAGAGAAAATAATTATTTTCTGGTCCCAGTCTTTATATGCCCTGGATTACAAATATGTTGTTTGTGGATTTAAATGATAATTTTTCATGCAAAGAAAACTAAAGATTTTCGTGAAGAAGTTTGATAATTTTAGGTTTTATGTGAGGCCGCTTTGTGAGCTACAGCTCTTCGCTGCTCTCGACGCATATGATATACGTCACCACACCCGCACTTGGAACTCGGCACAGAGATGGCGATCTCTCTGCTCCACTTCACCACTTTTTTTCAAGGCAAGGATTAAAGCATAGAAAGAGGTGAAAACCACTATAAATCGGGGCATGTGGGGAGTTTTAGTTATGTGCCATCTCTATGTGCCATCTCTGTGCCGAGTTCCAAGTGCGGGTGTGGTGACGTATATCATGCGTCGAGAGCAGCGAAGAGCTGTAGTTCACAAAGCGGCCTCACATATAACCTAAAATTATCAAACTTCTTCACGAAAAATTTTTGTTTTCTTTGCATGAAAAATTATCATTTAAATCCACAAACAACATATGTGTAATCCAGGGCATATAAAGACTGGGACCAGGAAATAATTATTTTCTCTCCATTGACACCCATTCATATTTTTCGATCTCATAGGTCCCATGAGCTCTACCGGAAGGGGCGTGACTTCGCCACTCTATAACACTTTATTGGTCTCCCCCAAGCGCATCTTGGCGGGAAAAAGGGAAGATGCAAGTTTCTGCCAGGACATATTATAGAACGGACGGGTCCCTCAGCCCAGAAGTAGATGTCTCCGTTCACTCCAATACAAGTGGGGAACAGTAATGTGCCTCCGAGAAAAATGTCTGGATATCAATCAAAGCTCATAATTATCCTTATGCCAAGTAGGCCTACTAAAAAAAACAAAAAACGCCACCTCAAGAGTTTTATTAGCCGTTTTTTCGAATTATTTTTTGCTGGAGAAGGAGGGGTGGGCAGCTGGAAGGAGTCGTATTGAAACAAATATTGTTTCAACCTGGCATCCGAGAGGGCCTAGTTCAGTGCTCCGTTAACGTGTCCGATTTTTAGACTGGTTCAGCTGCTGCTCAATAACTCTCACGGTCCTCTGCTTGCGATCATTGCGATTCACCTATTGATCAATTTTTTCAAAATATCCAAAGACAAAGAACAGGTGCATTACGGTATCATTTTATATTATTGTTAATAGTCTAATTAACATTTCAGTGGTGTTGGAATTTAATTTTTATTTTGCTTGTTTAGCTATGTATGACAGTTATCAATGTTGGTGTATTACAATTATTTATGTGTGCAGCCACTCCAACGTCGTTGCTGGTTGATATGTAACCATTTATTTGTGCATAAGTTGTTGATTGCATTTTTTGTAAAGTAAGTTGGAAGGATTCTGTTTAAGCAATAACATTGACTTGTATTCTTTCTAGGCCTACATACATTTACTATGTTGGTATTATATTATATTGTTATATTATATTGTTGGTGTTATATGGAGCAATCTTTCATATTTATAAAGTTCAAAGATCAATAGTTATATCTATTTTTATTTGAACTGCCTGTATGTCCTCTTGATAGTATTACAGTGTGTACCTTGGTTATCAGCTATCATAAAATGGTGTCCAAATGGCTGCATGTGTAAGAAATAGGACTTGAACAAAAAGTGTTACAATAAGGAAGCTTTTATTACAGAAATCCTCCCACCCCCAATTTTAACAGAACACATTTTTGTTTTGTTTTGTTATTTACTTTTTGGGGACAGCTACATACAATGTGGAGAAGAGAGTAGGTCAGTTTGGCTGGGGCAGAAGAGTGGAAGGGGGGGAAGAAGTAGGGAAATGAATGAACAGTGTGATAAACACAAATGATTAACAAAAAAGGTTTGAATTACACTGGAAAAAGCCTTCTGTTGAACCAATTAAAAAAAACAAGGGTAATGGTTCACATCTATATTACATAACTTGAGCCAATGACAAATATATAGCTTGCCTCAAACAATATTTCCTATGTTCATAAAAACAAAATAATACAACTTGGCACCAAGTATAATTCTATTCTTTGAATGAAGTTAATACATTTAAATCGTATGTTAAATCCTAAACAAAAAAATATTGATTCACTCCAACAATTGTTTCTCATTTAAGAAATATCTATCAGAAATAATTTGTTTTATCCAATCAAAAAGATTACAATTTAATCAAACAATTGTTTCTCATTTAAACATGATCATTTTTTTGTATACAACATCATCATCATTTTTTCCCGCTCGGCGCTTCATGGCCTTGGGGCGCTTCTGCTGGAGAGTTGGGAATCTCTGTTCCAGCATCAGCAGTGTCAAAGACACCTCGATACTCTGCTTGGTGAAGCCGAGGATCGAACCAACAACCTTCAGGTTACCAGCCAACCCGCTCTACCACCTGAGCTACTGCCGCCACACAATATACAATATATATTAACAATCTAAATGGCAGAGTTAGACCTACTCCAGACCTCCCTCCAGACACAGACAGACTGTCCTAGCTCACAGAACCAGTGAGTCATCGTCACTCTGGTCAAGGCTAGTGCTTTCACCTCAAAAAGTCGCCAAAAGTCACCAATAGCAGCTGAAAAATAAGCTAGATTTGTCGCTTGTCGCTGTTTTGAAAAAAAGTCGCCAAAGGGGTCTGAAAAGTAGCTAAATATAGCGACAAAATCGCTAAGTTGGCAACACTGCGGTTTGGTCCAGTAGTCGTAAGCGTCTTTGTATTTACTGCGCATGCGCAGGCTTGTACGTAACCTTGAAATTGTACATTTGCCTGAACAAATATTTCTAAATTGAGCTCCTAATCAAATATAACAGTGTTTTAGGAAGAAAACAATTTTTTTTTTTTGGATTGAATGACAAAATTATTAATCAGTTCATACACAACCTTAAAATTTTACATTTGTCAAAATGGATATTTCTTAATTGAGCTCCTAATTAAAAATATCTATATTTCACAGTATTTTTAAATAAAAAAAAGTTATTTTAAAAATAAAACAAAAAATGTTTATTTTAATTGAATTACAAAATAATAATCAGATGAAGTACGGCTTAAAACCCTTTTTCCAGTGTACTGATCTATCAAATATGCAGAGAAGAGCATCATTGAATAAAGATTAAGGACCTGGATTACATTATACAGTATTGAAAACTCAGTTGAAATTACAATTCAGAGTGGGAGAAGGCTGAACATATTGGCCCTGAAATTGTCAGTTTCACCCACTCTGGATTATCGCTTCAAGAGACTGTGAAATGCTTATTTTCTTTTTAAAAAGAATCCCCTATATAGGTGAAATGAACCTTGTCTTTTAAGTATAAACCACAGCAGTTGAACCGTATCCCAGGATGCTCTACACCAGGGGTCAGCAACCTTTTCAACATGCAGTGCCAGTTTGAAATGTTCTCGTTAATAAGAGTGCCTTAAGCAACAATATATTAAACATTAAGCTGAATTATGACACAGCGACCAAAAACATTTCCAGAAGACCTGGAATTGTATAATGTTTTTTTTGTGGTTATATTTGCAACATGGGATTACAAATTCTAATTACATATGTCCCATCTTAAAACACCACTTTCAGAAACTTATTTAAAAACATATTTACAATGTGAGAAATGTAAAAAACAAGATTATATGAGAATGTTGGAACCATCCACATCATATCTTTAAGACATGCACAGCTTTGCAAAACCATGTGAAGGCGTTGCATACAGGCCACTTGCAACAATATTTTCAATATTTTCTTCTCTATAACTCACAACATAGGTTTAGGCTACATACTATTAATTGATCCCATTTCAGAACACTTCTTTCAGTAACTCATTTAAACATATTTGCATTGGGAGGAAATGCCCCAAAAGAGAATAAAGTGCAAAAAAAAATCTGTAGTAATGATTACGCTGCCGCATTGTTTTGTTTTCTCAAGTGTGCCAATGATTATGCTGCCACGTGCCAGTGGTGGTACGCGTGCCTTGGGTTGACGACCCCTGCTCTACACTGTTGCCTCCTAGCTGTACACTAACAAATGCGTTCATCAGACTGTTCACCCATTTCCTAGCGTGATTTAGCTTCCCAGGATGGTCAGCCCTCCATCGGCGTCTCTCGTTGATGTTGTAGTACACGATCAGCATCGCTGGGAATTGTCGGTGGAGGTACTGCAGGTCGTGCTTCATGGCGGCAACAACCTCAACTCCCTCGAAGCGTCCGAGGTCGTTTCCCCCACAGTGGATGAGCAGGACATCCGGGGCTGTTCTTCCTCTCAGGGACTGTAGGAATAAAGGGATGAGGGTCTTCCATCTCAGTCCGCTGCAGCCAAACCAACTGACACGGGCCTCCAGGCCAAGGTGGGGGCCACAGGTTTACCTGGCTCTCTTCTCTCCATGGCGGACGTAGCTGTCCCCGATAATACACACTTCTGTCCCTAAAGATTACAAAACACAGATTACTGTATGTAAATACAGAGTGAGGGGAAAATGTAGCACAAATTGTTTGTTATTGATTGTTTTCCAATGGACTGTTAACATATAGACGAATACAGCTTAATATATCCTATGCATACAGTAATTAGCTTATGTCATATGCAGTATTTGTATGAATTCAGTAAACATGTAATTCTAATAATTTGTCTTATTAGGGAATACACAGACAATACAAGATGAGATTCTGTGAATATATTCTCCTTAGACAAGCTAAATACTTACTTTGAATAGGGGGTTGCCCTGGCACTCCAGCCTTTGTCTGTTCCATTTTATTTGCAATAGCTAAAATATAAATATAAGAAAAAAGGATTAAGGTGGCTACCAAACATCAACTGTGGACATCCAATGGTAGCATACTTCACTATTTCTGGAGAGCAGTAATGTTTTACATTATTTAACATTATAGATTCCTATAAATATATTTCATGCAAAACTCATAAGAAACTATACTTTCATGGTCGGTAAACAATAATATGACTGCGATCGCTCAGACCTCTCGCTTATGTTGCTACAATGCTAACAATGCTAAAAAACAAGAATATTTCTGCATCCGGTACGTCATGAAGTAGGGCGTGGCTAGGCTCCCATGATGTGGAACAGTATATAAAATGTATGTAGCATCCAGGAGGAGGTCGCGCAAGATAGCGACCCAGGGGGGCCTGCCCGTAATTCCGACACCTCAATGTTCCGACGTCTCAATGGTCTGAAATATTTCCCATTGGATCGACATGCCACTATGCCGACCGTTCAATGTTACGAAAACGGAACCCATTGGTCCGAAGGGCCGTTTGTCCGACTTTTCAAAAAGGAGGCGCATTAGGCCGACGGTTCAATATGCCGAATAGGCCTACATAAAGAGTTTCATACCTCTCTGTCTCTCTCTCTCTTTTGTCACTTTGCTCTCCAATATTGAGAGAGAGAGAGAGAGAGAGAGAGAGAGAGAGAGAGAGAGAGAGAGAGAGAGAGAGAGGTATAAAACCCTTTATATGTAGGCCTATTCGGCATATTGAACCGTTGGCCTATAATGCGCCTCTTGTTTGACTTATCGGACAAACGGCCCTTCGGAACAATGAGGCGTCAGAATTACAGCATGGCACCGACCAAGGCTGACACTTGTCTACGAGGGTAAGCAAAATTACAAGCTCTGTCCCTTAATAACGACTTTTTGCTTCCCCTATTATGTTCTCAAAGTCTTGTGAACAACAACGTTCCATCTCCCGGCCTTTTAACACCGTTAATTCACCCTTTTGAAGTAAGTTTGTAGCGTATTTGCCGCCAAGGCTACTACAGCATCATTGCTAATCCAGCATCAGCTAAACTGCCCACGAGTGAGGAGCCTGCACTTTCACAAGCAACATGGAGCCTTCCGATAAAGGAGCAAAACGGAAGGAAAAAGAATCAACGCGCCCGACTGATGGTTGGTTTTTGGTGTACCTATTAACTCTCCCAAGACAAATTATGCAGCTACAACCTCGACTGCAGCTAACCCCGATCATGGCTGTGCTCACGCCCCTGTCCGCAGCCGCGAACAGAGCCCAGATGCTATGCCGTTGCCAGATTCTGACCCCAATACACCAGTCAAACCAAAAGGGAAAAAGCAGAGAGCAGAAATGTCTCTGAATGAGTTACAGAACCACATCTTTGGGATAATCTCAACAAAAATGAATGAGCGGGCAGATAACCTGGAAAGCATGATTAACCATAACACAGTGAGCATTGACGAACTGAAGAAGTCTATTGTCTATGCATTTGCGGAGGTTGATTCTTTGAAGACCGACATGAAGGTGGTTAAAACTACTACCAGAGGTGGGTAGAGTACTGAAAATCTATACTCAAGTAAAAGTACAATTACTTCCTTCAAATGTACTTGAGTAAAAGTAAATATTCCAATTGTAAAAACCTACTTGAGTAAGAGTAAAAAAGTACTTTGTTTTAAAGTTACTCAAATTACAAGTTACTTTACATTTTTGTATTGCAGTGCTTGGATCAGTGAAAAAGACGTGTGTATGTGTGAGAAAGATGCACTCTCAAACATTTCTTCACAAGTTGCTTCATTGTATATTGTTCATTAAACAAACATAGGCCATCAAAAAAATTTACACTAAACATGGAATTTAACTTCAGCTTTGACAAAAGCATTGTAGGAACAGTTACCTATTAAACACTAACCTGGCTGGGGGGGGGAAGAGAGAGAGAGAGAGAGAGAGAGAGAGAGAGAGAGAGAGAGAGAGAGAGAGAGAGAGAGAGAGAGAGAGAGAAAGAGAGAGAATAGGATACCCCGTAACAGTGGTATAATGAGCACATACCACAGCCTGTCGTGATCTATTGCTTAATTATAAATAGCTCTGGTTGTTGTTTCTGTTCCACGACATTTTGTATGTCATGTTTGTGGTGTGGGATGAAGAGAGTGGTAATGAATCAGATGTAGTGAGTGTAACATGAGACACCTACAGTATTTTGTTATGTGTTGTTCTTTCAATTGTGCTGTCGTTTACTGCATGTCATTTACTGTTTTTGTGGTTCAGGGATCGCTGTCCCTTTAAGGATTACGGCGTCTCATGACGTCAGAGCCCATGCGGGATTTGTTTACCTGCAGCACGTTTTGATTTCCGGCTTTTCTCTTTGACTAAATAAACGAGTCACACCACTGTGTGCTCAACGTGCGAAATTGTATCTTTCACTTATTGCAATTTCCACACAGATTTGTTTTGACGCAATTGCGATTCAGCCTGCCCTATGCCTAGCATGGTCTGGCTCAAGTCCTCAGCCCCAACGTAATTGTGAGCTGTCTCCCCGGCAATGGAATCGCTACAATATTGCAATCTAGGGAGGGGGCGTCGCTAACGTGTACGCTTGTATTACAGTCAACGAAGATAATATGTTTATCAAAATACTCATTTTAATGAAGGCACGATGGAAAATGTAATTGAGTAAAGAGTAGAATTCTAAATCAAATATTTACTGGAGTAAGAGTAAAATTACAGACTTAAAAAAGGAACGTGAAAAGTACTTTTTATCCGAAAAAAGTACTTTTTTACTCATTTGCGTTACTTGTAACGCGTTACTACCCACCCCTGACTACTACTGAAAAAAATTAGCAGAAACTGTCAGAGTTAGAACTCAAACTCAATGACGCTGAAAGATACCAACGAAGATGAAACCTCAGGCTCCATGGCGTCCCGGAGGAGAAACAGGAGGACATCAAGGCCAAAGTCATCAACATCTGCTGCTCCATGGTGCCTGACGCCCATGCAATGATCAGAGAGGACATCGACATCGTTCATCGGCTTGGCAGGTACCAGGAAAATATGAGGAGATCCAGGACGACCATTACCACGAGACAGACTGTGGCCCATAATAGAAGCTGCGAAGAAGAAGAAGAAGAAGGGAAAAAAGCACACTTTGCAGGCATTCGTTAGATAATCGATGGAAAGGAGGTACGTCCATCTTTGCCCCAAAATAAAGACGTCCGGCCGGTCTCAAATGGACACATCCTCCTAAGATGATGCTTACCTTGAACTTACTACACCACTCCTCCTGTTTTCACCTAAGTGCTGAGCATTTATTACTTTTTTGTGGGTAAAGCTTATTTTTTCTCTTTCTTACTGTTAAAAGGTTCGGGAGATTGTTTAAAACTGTTACTTAGAATATATTTTCTATTATTAAGGGATAGAAATTGTTCGGTGTAATTTCATAGCACCTTTCATTGTTATACCGTCTTTTTCTGTTTTTTCTCTTAATGCCAGGGGGTTGAGACAGAATGTTGAACGAAAGGCTTTATTCTTATTTGCAAAGCAGCAAAAAACGGACCTTTTATTTTTTCCAGGAAACGCATTCAGTTATAGATGATGCATCTTTATGGAAAGCAGAATGGGGTAATTACAGAAAGAGCAGCTGGTGCTGCTACTTTAAAGAACTGTTTAGATGGGAATATTTTACATTCTAAGGGTGACCCAAATGGTCATTACTTTATTTTGATTGTTGACATAAATGATACTATAATTTTACTCGTCAATATTTATGGGTATAATTCAAAACAAGAGAATGACATTTTATTTGATGATTTGGAAATCCACATTGGTTGTCGAACCATCCAAATTTATTAATGTTAATGGGAGGTGACTTTAACATAGCATTAGATAGTTTATTAGATAGATATCCTCCTCAAACTAACAATTCTATGGCCTTGAACCTGACGCACTTTATGCTGAAATTCAACTTGAAAGATGTATGGAGAGAAAATAATCCTGGAATGAGTTCATATACTTGGAGTAATAAGGCTTGTACTAGTTTATCACAAATAGATTTCTGGCTGATTTCCAACTGTTTAGACAATAATGAACTTAAGGTCAATATTCTTACAACACCCCTAACTATCTCAATAAATATTTCACTGAACAATAACAACAATATTTCGCAGAGAATGGGTTCATATTGGAAATTAAATAGCTCTATCCTAACGCACAAGGTTGTGTTCAAAACGGTTCAGTCTTTAATTGAATGCTTTTTGCATAAAGCTTTAATTGATAAAAGATTTAGTAGTAGTTGGGAACTTTTTAAATTTGAGGTGTCAAAATATTAAAAAGTATAAGGAAGTTCTATATTTAAAGCTAAAAGAGCTAAGGAGGAAAAAACTATATCGGAGATAACACGGATTACACAAAAAACACCAGAAAATTTAACTGAAAGTGAAATTGAGTCTTTAATTATTCAGCAAAATAAATTGGATGTATTATATAGAGGGAAGCCGGAAGGGGCCTATGTAATTTGCCTTTGTGGCTTGAGGAAGGGGAGTAGAATAGTGCTTACTTCTTTCGACTGGAAAAATCCCGTGCAAAAAACAACTCAATACAGAAATTGAATATTGATGATGTTATTACAGATGACCCTGAAAGAATAGCTCTGTATTGTTCTAATTTCTATAGCACATTATATCAATCAAATTACAGTGAGGAGTCCACCCTCCAATTCTTAGATACTCTCACTGAAACCAAAACAATTGATAACGACCAATCAGACTTCTGTGACAGACCTAGGGGAAGTTAAACTTGCTATTGGACATCCAAACTCAATAAGTCCCCTGGAACAGACGGTATCACCTCTGAATTTTACAAAGCATTCTCTGACTTGCTGGGGCTCTTTTTAGAATGTATAGATAATGAAACCCTCTCACCCACGTTAACTCAAGGCCTCATAACTCTTATCCCAAAACCTAGGAAAGATAAACTCCTTATTGATAACTGGCATCCAATCTGCCTTCTTAATAATGATTATAAAGTGTTTGCACAGATATTTGCAAAAAGGATTAAAACTGTTTTGGATCATATTATCGATGAGTGCCAGTCAGGGTTTTATGAGACACAGATACATTTCCAATAATGTTAGACTAGTTCTTGACTTAAATTGACTATTCTGATTTATGTTTAGATGAAAGTGTTATTATTTTCTTCGATTTTCAGAAGGCTTTTGATACAATTGAGCATCCTTTTATCTTCCATGCCTTAGAGAAATTTGGATTTGGTTCATACTGTAACAATGCAATCAAAACTATGTACAAAAATGGAAACTGTTCAATTAAATTACATGCTGGTACTTCCCCTAGATTATTTTTAAATCGTGGTTTTAGACAAGGGTGTCCAATTTCCCTCTTCCTACTTTCTACTCAACTACTCACTGAATCCATAAAGCTTAGTCCACTTAAAGGTATCTCAATAGCTGATGGTGAGGTCGTCATCAGTCAGCTGGCTGATGATACAACACCTTTTTTAAGGGATGCCTCTCAGATACCTATAACCATTGATTTAATTAAAACTTTCTCCATTGCTTCTGGGCTAAATTTAAACCTTAAAAAATGTGAATTGCTTGCTCTTAAGAATTGCGATCTACCGTCTATATGTAATATTCCTGTAAAGGACTCTATACCCTATCTAGGAGTTGTTATTACCAACGATAGAGATTCCAGATGTGGTTTAAACTTCAACCCTATATTGATAAAACTAAAAAAAGGTTAAATCAATGGTTACAGCGAGACCATCAGTCAGAGGTAGAATCCTTCTTACCAAGGCGAGGGCATCTCCCGGCTCACTTATGCAGCTCTGTCCTTGGATGTTAACAAAAAGACTTCTAAACAAATTGAATTTTTTATTTATTTTTTTATTTGGAGGAATAAAAGCCACTATATTAAAATTGCTGTGATAATGAACCCGTATGATAAGGGCGGCCTTAACTTCCTTGATTCTTCAACCTTAAATTACACTTTCAAAATTAACTGGCAATTTATAAGGAATCCGTTTTCAATTTGGAATTTCATCCCTAACTTTATCTTTTCCAAATCAGGGGGCCTTCATTTTGTTTTATTCTGTAATTATAATATTGAGAAAATCCCTAGAAAATTGTCCAACTTTCACAAGCAGATGCTTTTCTCTTGGTCTATGATCTATAAACATAATTTCTCTCCTCAAAGATGTTATATATGGAATAACAGACATATTGTACAAGAACAAGTCTTTATTTTTTGAGAACTGGTTTGCACATGATTTACACCTGCTCGACTGTAATGGTTTTTTAATGTTGTATCAGGAATTTTTGATGGAGTATGGTATTCCAATTCCTCCAAGTGAATTTGCTATTGTTATGGATGCAAACCCTACAGGAATTGTGATGCTTCTAAGAAGTACAGCAGGGGTTAGGCCAACCTTGCTACCTCTTGACCCTACCGAGTCTGCAGCAGTTGGTGGGGTTTGTTTCTCCCCTGGAACACGTACAAATAATTGTGGAATACGATCATTGTTCCAAAATGATATAGTCTCTGTCCCATATGTAGTTGCAAAAACAAAATACAGACACAAAAAACACAAAATGCAGCATTAAATTAAATAAAAATATTATAAAGAGCACACACACTACGGGCCCTATTTTAACGGTCTGAAACGCAAGTGGGAAGCGCAAAGCGCAAGTAGCTTTGTGGGCGGTTCTACGGCGCTATCGCTATTTTACAGGCGGATAAATGACACTTGCGTCGCGGCGCAAGTGTCAAAAGGGTTGGTCTGAAGCAGCCTAATTACCCGTAGGTGTGGTTTGGGCGTAACGTCCAACAAACCAATGAGAGTGCCAGCTCCCATCCCCTTTAAGAGCCATGAGCGCATTTTAATCGGACGAGTTGATATTTTGACAGCGCGTCTGCAGTCTCCGATGAGACAGATGCACATGAATTTCAAACTGCAAATGGCTCAGTTTATTGCCAAATAATATGGCCTAATTCACACATGGAATAAGGGGTTTTCTTTCACAACTTCAGAAATACTGAGTCTTCGCCAAAGAAAACGTATATGATATAACATATGATATGCGGTAACTGGTTCTATTTAATGATATACGCAATACATTATAAACATTGTTTCTTATCAGTATTGTATGCTATCCTAATATGCATGTGTCCCCGCGGTAATAGACATTGCCATTGATTGTATTATGCGTTACGTGTTTAGTTTGTGTGTGTTTAAACAGAGCACACACGCGCGCCCGCATTCATTCATTCTTTTTAACACTCACTCGCGGTAAAACAATGTTTTTCACGATCAAATACTCATCAATCCTAAAAGTTATGGGCATGTAGGCCTACCTACACGATGTCTGTGTCAAGAAAATATGTTTTTGCTGTACGGTGTTTGCAGATGCATTGATTTAAAAGTACAACTTATTACCGCTGCATCAGCTGTTCTTTCCCAAATAATTTACCAAGAATGTGCGGCTAGGTAGATGAGAGAAGCAAAGTGTATGCGCGAGGTGCACAAGCAATTCGTATGCATCGCATGCGCATGTATGCATCCGCCCTTAAAATAGCATCTGAACAACGCGCCACTGACTTTAAACCAGGTATTTCGATGTCAGTAGCGCAATGGTATTCAGCAACGGCAAAATAGCGTTTGCGCCAGAACACGCCTCCTCCTTCCGCCGAACCGCCCCTTGGGGCGCATGATCAATCCCTAATTTACCGGCGAGTGGCGCTGGTGGGAAAAGAACGCTCTGCGCCAGTTGTAAACTAGCAACGACACATGCGCCAGTGACTAAGTCACTTGCGCCGGATGCAAGATAGGGCCCTACGTGTTTAATAGCTTTCCCATTTCTAGAATATTCCCCATGTACCGCTTGGTTTCATTCACAAACACAACAAAAAGCGGTGTCTGATTCGAGTATTTACATTTATGAATATGCCATTTAGCTAATAAAATAATAAGGTTTATAATAAACTATTGGTTTGCTTAACTAGAGGTGTAATTGAAGAAACCAAACAACTAATGTTCAATACAAAGGGACAAACTTGGGGTCAATGAAACGAGTGATAAAAATGCAAATATCTTTCCATAAATGATTTGAATGGGAACAGTTCCAAAATAAATGTGTCACATCTTCAGGGTACATATTACAAAATGAGCAATTGACCTCTATATCTTGTTCGAAATCTTTGCAAAAATAGTTTAGAGGGATAGTAACGTGTATAATCTTAAAAGATACCTCTTTCATTTTGTTAGTGATCAAAAATTTAGATGGTAAAGTCCAAATTTTCTTCCCATTAGGGTCAGATACCCAATTGTTCCAAATGGCTGCATTGCTAATTGTCAATAAAATGTATTAAAAAATTAAAATAATTTCAAAAAAGAATGTAGCATCCAGGCAGTCCTCAGTTAAGGTACGGCCACACTGCACGTGCGTTGGCGTTGAAAATCGGCATTATTGCATAGGGAACCATTGGTGTAGGCGCGTAGACGCGTTACAAACGTTAAAGCGGCGCGTTAGTGGCGTTATGCTACGGCCAGACTGCACGCGTTACTCGGGTTAAAAAACGCGCATAACGCGCCCAACTTGACGCTTGATCATTGTGTGTCACAAAAATGGTTAAACGCGCCTGAAGGCCTAAACACACCGGCGCCGACGCGCAGTGGCGCTCATTTCACGCATGTCAAAAGCCGCCCCTAGCACCAACAGGAAGCGGCGCGACGGTCGCGCTGCAGTATGATATCAGGAAGTCACTATAAGTCACTGAATAATTTCAAAAAAGTATAATCTGCGCAGTGAAAGTATGTTTTCAAGCAGCTGATCTACCAACTTAGTTTGTAGGGCACTTTGTTTTATTTACTGTCATTTCTTATTTATTATATATATTGTGCAATTATTCATCTACTGCATCAACAATCTCCCTAAGTGCAGGACCTTCTATTAAGCCTTTTTAGTATATAGGGCAGTCACCTTTAAAGGCCAATTGTTATTGTGTGTATTTATTGTATTGAGCTACTGGATGGCTTTATTGGTCCCCATTGGGACCAATAAAGTAGCTATCTATCTATCCATCTATCTAGCCTTAACATAGCCACACATTTACATGTATGCAGCCAGTAGTTTCTTTTATTTCAACAGAACTATTGTTGCCAGACAGAGGGTGGCTGCCCTTTTTCTGCTGCGCCGTAGGCGGGCAAGGAGAAGACGAAGGGTTTGGGTGCACTCCATCAATGAACGGAGACAAGAACAGGGGGTATACCACAATCTGGTCCAGGAGCTCCGTGCAGATCCTGAGAGGCACCGCCAATATTTCAGTTCGCCACTAGGAAGTGTGCAATGGCAGAACCGTATGGTGTAGCCTATTCATGATGACCTATAATTTAGTTATTATCCCTCTCTGGTATAAATACTCTTTTGCATATATATATATATTTTATCCCTCGTGATAAATACAGTGATGTTATTGCTGTGCTGGACTCAGTAGCCAGTCTATTTTATTTGAGTGCTCAAGACACTTAATGTTATTTTTCCTTAAACCCAGAGAGACAGTTAATTCATGATCTGATGCCAGAGAGACAGTTAATACATTTTCTTTTACTTAGCCTATCTATTTTATTGTATTGTATATTTATTGTATTTCTATGTGAAGCACTTTGAGTCTGCTTCATGTATGCAAAGTGATATATAAATGAAGTTGCCTTGCCTTAAATAAAAAAATATATATTACAAGTAGAGCTGTCAAGCGATTAAAATATTTATTTCGTGATTAATCGCATTAATGTCATAGTTAACTCACGATTAATCGCGTTTAATCGCAAATTATTTTTCTATGCCAAATATCCCTTGATTTTTTTGTCCCAGAATTCTTCTCATTTTAATTATCTTATCAGCATGGTGAAGTGCATCGGCTTGCCTTGTGCAAATGATTTTTTATTGATAACAACATTGGCATATACTGATCAAAACAGGACGATACAAAAAAAGAGCCTATAGTGCAATTAAACGACTGCTTTGAACAAATGTCATTTGAACATAGCAGTCAGGCTACTGCTTCTATGTTTTGAGCCAAAAAATTCTTTTTTTTTTTTTTAAATAAAACAATTGCGTTAATCGCGCGATAATTGTTTTAACGCCGTTAAAATTGGTTTGCGTTAACGCCGTTAATAACGCGTTTAACTGACAGCTCTAATTACAAGTAATCTGGTTTCTACCTACATGGTGTGATTATATGTGACTTGATTTCGTCTATTTCCCATGGTTAAAGGGGACCTATTATGCTTTTTCGACTTTCATGACCTATAAATGTTGTTATAATGATTGATAGTCATGTTTAACCATACTTAAGTGTCAAATAATGACGTACATGCATTTCGACGTATTCCCTGCTGACAGTCTGGGGTGGCTGTGCAGAGCGCTAAACACTCGGGACAACGTTTGCGATTCACTTGTTCACAATTTCGGGAAATCATCTACGTAGATGCACTCCTGCCACGCCCCCATATGCCTGGTCAAATTTGCGCGCACGCGCGCTTCAAGGAAGGTTGCCAATCACAACGGAGTTGGGTTGGCAGGAGGGGGGCGATGGGGCGGAGTAGGACGAAACCGAGCGTTGACAGAGAATGCTGAAAGCGCCCAGATGAGAGGTAGTTTCCCGAAAATCCCGTTTTTTGTGTATGGTTAAACATGACTATCAATCATTATAACAACGTTTATAGGTCATAAAAGTCGAAAAGCATAATAGGTCCCCTTTAATGATTTGGGTACTTAGTCCACCATTCTCAAGAGAGTCTGGCTGCAGACATCCACCCACACGCTCCAGACATCCACCCACACGCACTTCCGCTGCAGACAGAAAGATCCACCAGCAATCCGGACATCTGAAAATAAAAAATTAAAATCTGAAAATAAAATAAAGATCGGGCGTTACGTAATGTGTTTACATAAATGAACGGGAGTTAAGTAATGTGTTTACATAAATGAACGTAATGAATTACGTTATAAAATCGGATAAACGCTTCCGGTTTTGGACAGAAGACTTGACACTGGCTTTTGACTTTAAGCTGGAGCTTATGGCTCTTCTCTTTCTGTAAATACACACACCTTATTCAGAATTCCCTCTGTGTTATACTGCAATCATCTCAATTTAATATTTGATAGGACACAAACTGATAGTCGTATTGTAAAGCTGAAGGGCATCAGAGATTGATGCTAATAATTATTTTAAATACAGCAACTATGTATGAGTGGACAGGAATAGTTAGAACAATTCCTTTATAGCTTCACCTTTTCTGACATATTTATATTAGGTCTAGTTATGTTACATTCTGTTGTCTTAATATCATAAGGTTCGACTGCACTCCAACATAATTTATTATATGTTATTAGCACTTTTGCATTCCTAAATTCTTACTCTGAACCATCATTCATTTAATATCTGGCTCTAATTGTCTATAATGTTGTCTTACCTTGTGCTGCTGGACCACCTTATTTGCCCATTTTTAAATACGACAAACTCAAGTCTGTGTTTTAACTTAGCTCTGTGTGTAACCAAAGTGAATAAGTAAAGTCATAAAAAAATCAATACATTGTAAACGTTTTAACACTTTATTCAGAACACTCAACAGTTAACCGAACTCAGAACCTCAACACACACACACACACACACACACACACACACACACACACACACACACACACACACACACACACACACACACACACACACAGCAATGTCAATGAGTTTCCACCCAGCGACCCAGGAACATGGCGTTGACTCAACCCGGAATCACGCGATTGCGTGCACCTGCGCACGAACGTTACTCTATTGAAGCGTGTTCCAGAGCACGATAGTCCGACTTTTTGCGTGCTACACAGAACGAAATGTAAACCAATGCATTCTGAATGGGAGTGTTCTAAGACAATTAACGTGCTCCACAAAACGGTACGAGAGAGAGAGAAAGAGAGAGAGGGAGGGACAGAGAGAGAGAGCGAGAGAGAGGCTTCAGAAAGGGTGTGCGCAGATAGTACAGTGCACCCTAGTTATGTTTATGCCAAAACAATCTATAGCCAAATTGTCGAAGATGCCCGAGAATCTCCGGGGATATCAGCATGGGAAATCGGCGAATCAGACCCATGAACCTATAAAGAAAGACGTCATCTCAAGCGGGAGAGAACGTTTGCGGTGCTGGTTTGTGTCACGTAAGTACAGGGCTCTCATGTCTCATGCATTCGGCGTGAGACACACGCAATTCAACCCATGCACACGCTCGAACCTGGTCTCACCAAAATACGTGACACTGTCACGTTATTTAATCTATTGAAACGTGATCAGGGACACGTAGGCCTATTTTCTAAATTTTGTATTTCAATTGGAAGTAGGCTATTTGTCGTGTCACTAAGCATGACTTCCAAACAAAGGTTCTGTCCGGGAGCGTTCTCCCTAATGTCCCTTATGGAGCTCCGTACAGATCATTCATTGTTGAAAATTGTCTGTGATAACTAACAAATGACAGCTTTTGGCCACCCGTTTCTACTTAAAATTGTCTGTGATAACTAACAATATGACAGCTTTTGGCCACCCGTTTCTACTTTCACCTTTGATACTGAGAAATTGTGACAATACACGGATATATTAAATGCAGGTGCGCTGCTCTATAGGCAAACCGCGAAGGAAAAAAGGGTAGCTGCTTCATCTGTTCTTTTTAGAATTGTATGTCTTGATGTTTATTTTATCTAGCCATCTATTCTCTTGTTTTTGGCTATGTGAATGAACGTCCGCGTCGATGCCTCGATCGCAAGTCCAGTGTCGCGAGCGGACGTTGCCATGACATCTAGAAATCATACCGTATTTAATGGGTTGTAGTGAGTGTAACATAATTCACCTACAGTATTTTGTTATGTGCTGTTCTTTCAATTGTGTTAGTGTAGCACCTCACTGATCATTACATGTGCTAGGGCTAGATTCTAGGTTCTAAGGAGCAGTGTGTGACTAAGTTAATAACGACACACCAAGACTGAGAGGTAAGTTTGAACTGTGGTTCATTTATGTAGCAAAAAAATGGTGAATCCATACATCATTCGAAATATAAACCATGAAAAATAGAATAAATCAAATATGTAAAAAAAGAAAAGTATTTCCCCTCTTTTGGTTCACTTTGGGTTGATTTACACCTATTTAGGTCAATAAAAATATTTCTAACGTTGCACCTTTAAGTTGCTATTTGAATTATTATTCGCTTTTTAGTTGACTCAATTTAACTATAGCCTAATTGTATCTAAGTGGTGCAATTTTGAGATTTTAGTACTATTTTCTATTTATTTTAAACACCAAATACCCAATAAACAAAAGAAATGCAAATACAATAAAATACAACTTAGTGCATCAAGTAGAAAAAAAAAAAGAAAAGAAAAGAAAACTAGCATTATCTGGGATCAATACACTTCACTTTATTTTGAACATAATATCTAATCAGTCCTTTTGTCAAATCCTTCACTTCAGTTGAAGCTCCACTGCATGTTGCAGACACTTTTGGAAAGTTAATTTGTCTTACCACACTCCTCAGTTATCCAAGAACAGGAGCGTGGTCCTGCAGCATGAGTGCTACAGCTCGCGATTGACGTCTTCTATGGGTAGCTCGCCATCTTGTTTTTTCTTCGGTTCTGTTCTACCAAACGATCTCCTCCTCATAAAAATAAACGTCCGAGTCCTCAAACGAATAATAACACAAAGTCCCGTGGCATAGAGTCAAAATAACACAGAATCCTCCTAATAAAAAAACGGAGTTCTCAACCGAATAACAACAGAGTCCCGTGGCATAGAAAAAAGTATCACAGAATTCTCCAATAGAACGTTAAAATAAAGTAATCCAAAGTAATCCAAAAACAAAGGGAAAAAATGAGGCTCAATGCTCTTTAAAACCTTGCTTTGTT